>NC_056731.1:1333572011-1333869511 GCF_019279795.1 Protopterus annectens | reverse complement strand
ATATGACCAGTTCCTGGTATGATGTACTGCAGCATGTTTTAAATTACAACTGTAAAATGAGGCACTAAATATTTTCAGATGCAGCTATTTCCCTGAAGTTATAAGTACTTGACTAATATTTGTTTTTTGAGTTATATAATATAGAGTAGCCTTAGTTAAAATGGGTATGCAACTGCTTGGTGACTGAAACAGATAACTTGAATTCTGAAAATAGTTTTATTTTATACAAATGGACAACCTGCCAATAATACTTATTAATAAACAGTGAGGGCAGACATAATAATCCCTTAACATACTTCATTTTATACATTGCAAATATTTTGATTTTTGTTTTGGTATTTTATTTTCTTAGTTACATATTTTCTTCTCTGTCTCCATAAAGGAATGGGAGGTTGGAGGGAAATTATGAAAATGTATTGCTTGTACCTCACTGCTAACAGTCATGAAAGGAGATACTGCCTGCCCAGCTATCTGGAATGTTGTAAATAATTATATGTCATTTGTGAATATCAACATGATTCATATGCCTGTGTTGGAAATGTATTAGAACTGTATGTCATATTCTACAGACATGTATGCTAACGAGATATTTTCTAAAGTACTGAGCAAAAATGTATATGCACTATTGTAACTATTTAGATGCATATATTTTAATAGTGGACACTGAAACACAGGAGATTAACTTGCAAAATTTCAGAAGAATAGTTGAAATTAAGTTACTTTATAGCTGGGTCATAAATAAAACAGATGTTTTATCTTTCGGTTTCAGTGCAGTAACAGACACAATGTCTAGAACTAGAAGTTCTTTGTATTGTCTTTAAATGTGGAGGAATGTAAATTATTTTACAACTACCACCATTTGCCAAAAAATCTAAGAAGTGCCCTTGTTTATGTGTTTTCACAGATAGATGCTAAAATCAATGGTTGTGAGCCTGAGAAATGAAATCAGATGACAAGAAATGATGTCATTCTGCAAGTATCCCAGCAGTAATATTTGGGATGTTAATTTAAGAACTCTCTGAGAGAAACTGTGCCTTTTGTATTTTGTCTTTGATCTGACAGCATCAGCCGGAAAACCCACTCACCACATCTGTCTTGCCTTGCTTTGTAAGCTAACTAGGGTACAGTAATTTCTCTTAGATTCAGTAAGAAGTATAGTGAAGTATAGTTTAGATGTTTTCTGTATTTATTTGAGACTGTCCTGCAATGTTGTTTTAAGTAGTTCCTGT
Source organism: Protopterus annectens (assembly GCF_019279795.1). NCBI lineage: Eukaryota > Metazoa > Chordata > Ceratodontiformes > Protopteridae > Protopterus > Protopterus annectens. The sequence goes on along the minus strand of NC_056731.1, from coordinate 1,333,868,282 downwards.
GATTTTGAACGCTGATGTTACTGTGATTATTTACTGAGTATTTTCTTGTTCTTTTATTATTTATTATTCAATATATTTATACCTGTCATTGTGTCTGATATTTGTGAGACATATTTAAGTTCTGAGAGTACTTGCGTATTTATTTGGTAACACTGTGGATCCTAATAGCCTTGCTCTACCATTTGGATTAATAGTAAATTTATACAGTAAGACTGGACACCCTTTGTTAAGGGCCTTGAAGTAGCTGATAAGGAGTGACTGGTGGCAGGTGAAACTACCTTATAGTCTGGGCAGAAGGTGGCATAGCTAATAATTCTGTGCCAGTCTTTCCCATGTGTGTGTGTGTGTGTGTGTGTGTGTGTGTGTGTGTGTGTGTGTGTGTGTGTGTGTGTATGTGTATGTGTATAAATCACCAAACCTCAAAGAGTGTGTGTGCCAGCTACTTGGGCAGGGACAATGAGCACTGGTTGGACAGAGAGGATGCTGGAGGTCTTGGCTTGGTCACTCAGCTGAGATCTCAACCCTATAGCTGTGCCAGTGGGGGAGTCTTACTCAGGATTTGGAGAAAGAGGGAGAAACCAGCTGCAGACTGACTGCGGTCTCTGTGTGTTCTTAAGGAAAATTGCACGATGCAGAGAGCTGCATCTGGGAATATTGTGTGTGCGCTTGTCATCCTCACAATGTACCTCCCCCGCTGTTGCTAGTGATGAGGATTGAGGCTCCTTGATTACTGTTGCCAGTGGTGGGGTGTCACACTAACTACTACTTTTCAGCCTGTATCTAGTTTTATTTGCAATTTCAGCAAACCACTATATCATTAGAGGACAGGAGAACACTGGGAAAAAATTTGAGACTTGGAATGTTCGTGGAGCATAATGATAAATTCTTTAAAGCAATATGACAAAAAAAACGTGTGTACCATTAATAAACAAGACAGAGAGGGTATCCAGTGCCACTATCATAAAGGCTGCGGCCCTGACAATGGTGCAGCTTACCAGAATTCGATCATTTGAGCCTGAAAATCCAGCTGGAAAGGATAAGACTGAGCATCCACTGATCAAACTCCCATTCTGTGAAGAGGGAGAGTGGTTCTCTGCCACAGTAGTGTCCTCTGGTAGAAACTAAAAGGATAATTTTTAATGAACACAGTGAACACCACTCTTGGATACAACTGCTATCTGCTCTAGAACAGACTCCCCGTCCACTTAAAATAAAGCTCATCTCTGTCCATATTAAAGTGCAACTTGGATTGCTGGCTGGATAATTGAAATGTTACCACAGAACTTCCTCCTGTACTACTAATGGACACAGGCTGGTTCCTATTACATTAGCGAATGCTAGAAATATCGAATGCTCATTTGTCTAACCCACATGCATGAAACCACAGAATATCAAAGGAACGGATCGGCGAATTGTTTCCCAGGGAAAAATGTCACTGGGCCATTCTCTGGACTTTGCTGTTTTCTTCACTGTGGTGCGATCTCGGAGTTGGCATATTTAAGGTGGGGGGCTGTGGGAGGCAAAGCTCCCCACTTTATGTTGCCTGTATATTCTTTTTTTTTTGGAAAACTAAATTATTTTCCCTGGGAAAAAAATTCGCTGATCCATTCATTCGAAATTTTGTGGTTTTTGTGTATTTGGATTTGATAATAGATCATTTGCCATTTCTAGCATTTGATCATATAATATGAACCTGACACAGGCATCTCCTAAGTACTTTATCCCATGGATGGGTCCCTTCAATTACCTATGGTATGATCCCAGCTACTCCCACTGGGGTAATATGTTATTATCGCTCATGGGATGAGTAAAACTAATCAAGCACCAAACAGGATAGGCAAATAAAAGCACCAAAAGGGAAATTGGCTAGGCTTAAAAGGGCCCACAATGGCACCTAATGTAGTGCTTACCTTTGAACCTACTAACAGCAATTTGGCTGAGCCTGGGTAGTTCTAGAGTATTGTAAAATGGCATTTGTAAATCACAGGCACCAATGAGGCCAGAATGACTACAACATAACAATGTGCTACTTTTTAATAAATGTAAACTACACCACTAAACATCTGCAGAATCATCTCCAAGTTTATCTTGTTTTTAAGCTTTTTTACCGAAAGCCCGCATTATGGATATTCTAGTGAAATATGTGTAAATACTGTATAAACTGCTGGTTTAGACTACTGAAGAAGCATATCTTCAGTTCTAAAAAACAAAACAATAGAATAGTCATCTGGTGGCTTATTTGATAGCATATATATAAGTGTGTGTGTGTGTGTGTGTGTGTGTGTGTGTGTGTGTGTGTGTGTGTGTTTATGTGTGTGTGTTTATGTGTGTGTTTATGTGTGTGTATATATATATATATATATATATATATATATATATATATATATAAACTTTTGTCAAACAGAGATATCAGTTAAGAAATACCATATTTTCCATTATATGTACATACTTGCATATGGTTTTGACTGAAATGGGTCATCTTGACCTGGTTAACAAATAAAGAAATAGATGTCTAGCACACATTGATCTGCTAGTCAGCGGCTTGAGTGTGATTTGGAAGAAGTTTGATATTCTTGGAGGTTTTATTAAAAGTCTAAGTTATGCTTTTCTAATTATATTTAGAATAATGATTTAAACTGACATTTTGAGACAATGAGCTGAAGACTCAAAATAACAAAGAGAAGTGAGACAGATGAATGCTGAGGTGAAAATAGTGATGTGTCTTCCCTGAAAAATGTTTTTTATCTGAACCATCCCAGTTATTATAGTTATTCCAGCAATTTCAGCTACTCTATGACAAAAACGATGGTTTACAATTTCAACAAATTCAGACAGAATGCCAACAGTCTCATCAGTGGTACTGTGCTGTAGTGGAATTACAATGTAAAAGGAGATGAGGGGAGAGAAGCAGACAGGTAAAGCCAAAATAGTTGGCTGAGAGCAAGTGGACCAAGCATTACAATGTTTTTCAACATGGTAATTGATGTGGAAGCCAAGGCACTATTGGCTTTTTATATTTTTTGGCAGCTGTTAATTCAGTCTTTGCAGAGTTGCTCCCTGGAAGGACAATTTAATCCAGAAGTGCAGACACTTTGTTAAAGTGGAAGTTGCAGTTTGAACATCCTTGTCTGGCAGTAGAGTAGGAAATGAAAGTCAGGATATACATGATCATGTAGAGCATCTGCAACATACTTGTCAGGTTTACACAGATACTTTGAAGGCAACAGCTTTGTTCATAGGTTCATAGGTAAGTGCTGGGCAGTCAGTTTGCCAGACCATTACAAGCCTAGCAAATAACTCACTCTCAAAAGTTCTCTGCAGCTTCAATGAGGGTAGCACACAATAGGCTAAATTATTATCCAGTTATCTAGGTTTACTTTGAAGGCAGAAAGGCTATTAATCTGTTTAACATGTAGTGAAAGTTGGTTCTAGAAGTGGAAGATATGTTGTAATATGAATCTTTCATGCAAATGTGTTTTATTATCTGTTGGTGAAGGTTTAGTTCTATCAAATGGATATATGAGGTACTGTTTTTTTCTGTGCATGAATAGGAGATCAAAGAGGGCTGGATATTCCATGGTTTAAAAGGCTTGACACAGATCCCCATGAAGGAATCTGTAGGCGACTGAGTACAGAGGAAGGGTTATTCTGTCCAGATAGCCCAGATTTGTGAGGTAACTGACCTTTTTAGTTAGGAATCTCTGTGGTATCTTAAGGTGAGTGATTTGTTTAGACAAATACATGCAGAAAGGAACATTACAATCAATACTGAGTATGAGGAAATATGATTAAAAGTGAGTTAAGACTTTTGTGGATCTGAAGGAGATGCTTTTGGAAATGAGATGAGTCAGATTCTTTCTGAACTACTGTGGAGACATGTTGGTCAAAAGATAATAACTTAACAACAGTACCTCGATTCCTTATGACAGTGTTGGATTAGAGGGGATGTGTCACCTATATGGTATAGAAAAAAAACAGTTTTGTTTACTAAACTGAACTGTGCTACAATTTTTCACATTAGATTTGACACAACAGTCTTTCCACCAGCTTTTAATGGGTCTATATCAGATCATCGAAATGGCTCATTATCAAATGCCATAACGTCGAACTGCAAAACCCGAACCCTAACAATATCGAAACCTCAAAACAGCGAATTGTTTTCCCAGAAAAAAAATTTGCTGTTCCGAGAAACACACACACACACACACACACACACACACACACACACACACACACACACACACACACACCACAAGCAAACTAAAATGGAGCAATCCACACACATACATTTAAAAGTTACATCTAACCCTGCACTACACTGCACATACACTACTATCTATCCACCTACCTTAACCCAGACCCTAACCTTATGTTCCGTCACTATCACACACTCACCTCACCCGTGCCCTAACCCTAACTCACTTAACCCGACCCTAACCCCAAATTCTCACTATCACACACTCCCCTCACCCGCTCCCTAACCCTAACTCACTTAACCTGCCCCAACCTCAAATTTTGTCACAATCGCAAACTTACCTGACCCGCCCACTAACCCTAATTCACCCAACCCATGACCTAACCCGAACATCCACACAATCACACACTTATCTTAACCCAATCCATAATGTTCCACCACATTGCTGGAAACAGTGAAGTCACAACGGCCAACCAAATTCTTTCCCTAGGAAAAAATTCAGTTTTGTGCAGCTTCGCTGTTTTCAGTGTTCGCGATATTGGGTTTGATATTAGATCATTCGAAATTCTAAAGTTTTGATGATCTAATATAGACCCGTTTATAACATAGTCTACCTCATATTGCAGCAATTGTGACTAGGTGGAAGATCAAATCACACCACTCAATTTACAGTCATATGTAAACTTGGGTAACCACAGGCAATGAGTGCTGGCCTGAAGGTCTAAGAAACAGAAGCAAAATAGGAAAGCACCCAGTAATGAGTCCTGCAGTACACCACTGGTGATTTTTGTTTGTTTGCTTTTAGAAATTGCACCTATGACTTTAATAATAAGTTCTTTCAATCAACCAGTTAGCTGTCTACTGTACTAGATAAGGTTTTATATTCAGGTTTATAAGTATGTCACTAAATGTCCACATGGGGAAAATGTCAAAGGTCCTGGCTAGGTCTAGACATGCTGCATGTACTGTGTAACTGCTATCTGCTGCTTCAATTACTTTTTCAAAGAAATTAATGAAGTTAAAGAGGCAGGACCTTCATTTGACAAAGCCGAATTGATGACAGTTGATGACAGTCCAGGATTAAGAGATTTTCCATGTCCATATTAATGATATCTCACATAAAATGTTTCAAAACATTATGCATGAGACCAGTGAGACTATTGGTTATAGATTTACCAGAGCCTGTGGTTGGACGACCCTTTTGCATTGGCATTACAATGTCTGTTTTCCAGGCTTAGAACTGTTAACCTTAAAGAGACTTAAGTTAAAGAGATTATGCAGGAGTTCAGATAGGTTATATTTAATGCGGATAATCAGGCAAACTGGCATGTTATCGGGGCGTATGGATGAAATATTCTCAGCTTTTGACAGTGCTGAGAGTATTTGTTTCGTAGTAATTGGGGGTTGGGGGTTCAGGAACTGTGGAATCTGCAGAATAACTATAACTGTGGATGGAGAAATATTACACTAAATTTGTTGGTTAGGATATTAGCTATTTCCTTTTGGTCAGGAAGGGTAGTACTATAGTGGACTAGTTCTGAATATTATTATATTAGTTCTAACTGTCTTGTCTTGGGTGTGTTGTTAGTTTTTTCCATATTCATTTCTGAGCTTCCTAATGTCTCTCTTTAGCTCTTAACTAGTTTGCTTAACTGTGATCTTAAGGTAGATCGAATAAGCTGTCTTATAAAACAATTTCTGATGTTTTGTTAAGTATTTCACCATATGGGTTTATTTTTAAATTCGTCATTATAGAAGGTGCACATAGGGAATACCTTATGAATACAACTATTTAAGTAGAAATAGAAGCTCATGATATTGTTAGACTACTAGTGTTTGAATTTTAGCTGGCATTTGGGAAATAGTTCTAGTAAAGTAGCCTGATAATGCAGATACATTTGAATTCTGAAGCTTTTCATGATCCATTATATAAGCCTTAGAAAATCTGTATGGTCTGTGACTGACAGGAACTATAACTGTACCTGTCAAATTATTGTGGAAATCCATAAAGGGTGTCGGAGATTGTCAAATTTGAATTTATTAAATGAAACGAAGTAGGAAATAAGCAAAAGGTAAGGAAGTTGTGAATATGGGAGAAGAAGTCTGAAATGCAGACCTTGAATCAAAGGAATGGAAGCATCCAAAATACCAGCAGTGATATGAATGAGGACTATAAGAGAGTCATGGAAAAAGGAGTATGGTCAATAGTCACCACAGCAAGACTAGCATGTATCACAAACAATGGAACATGTCATTTATCCATTGTTACCCTTCCTTGCAGTTTTTATCTTTCTTATTTCTATGATTTTTGTTCTTTTTCTTCATTCCTTTTTCATTCACATTTCTCAATGTCTCACTTACATTTTTTTTTGCACTTACAGTGGATATAGCTGTTACCTGATTTACTAGCCATGTCTGATCTATGTATTGCTATTTGGTCCATTTATGAGAAGCCAACTACTTTTCTTCCTGCTATGCTGTCATTTGAACTTTTTCCTGTAAGTCCTTTTGTCTCCTCCTGTATTTTAGATCTTTCAGTCTACCCAACTCATATCTAATGTCTTCTATTAATCATTGTTCTCTTATTTGCTCTACAATAAGAATATTAGCTTCTGGGGGATTTCTTTTATCTATTTATTAAATCCTCAAGTAAGATACTTCTACATTAATCCCACTTATTATCTTCTAGCTTGTCTTTCCTTTTGTTGTCATCCCAAATGTCAGCTGTATCCAATATGCTGATGACTCCACCCAGATTTGCTCAGCTACATCTCCTATAGATTTATGGTCTGCTACCCAGTCCACCTTTAATACTATAGAAAACAGGCTCTCTGAATGTCAATTGATACTAAATCCCCAAAATCTAAAATGCTGTTATTCTCAGCAACACAAAGATCTTTTGCATTTACCTTTACCATAAATGCAAATGATGCCACAATAATTTCCCCGACCCCTCTACATAACTATTAGGTGTCATTATTGATAATAACCTAAAATACAACCTACATGTAAACCAGTTGATCAAAACCATCAATAAAAAACTAGGGTCACTTTGCAGAATAAAAGCCTTCCTCACCCCTCCAGCCAAAATTAACATAGCTCGCTCTCACCTACTTTCAACACTTCTATATGACCCCCCTACTGTCTAATCTAAACAAGATTATACTTAATAAACTCTCAACCTGTTACAATCACATTGCCAGGTTTGCCACTGGCCTGCCTTTTAGGACACACCACTGCATCAATCTTAACCAGCTTGGGTGGTGTGAACTACCCAGTCTAATTCAATATAACCTACTGATTATGGCTAATAAAATCCTTTATAATCTGGATAATACACCGGCACTTAAAAATCTTATCACCCCCCTATAACAATCCATGACTGCTTTGATCCTCGAACAGACTACTAATTCAAACAATCAAAATTAACGATGCACCAGTGATTCCCTCTTTGCAAACTCTGTAGGCAGAGACTGGAACTCACTTCCAGCTGATATTACTATGATCTCCTCCCTAGGCCGATTTAAAACTAAACTCAAACAACATCTAGCACTAAACTGGCTTTGCCACTGCAACAAGCCTGGCTAACTCTCATCATGAATGTGAAAAATCTATTAATCAGATTATTGTTGAATTTACCCCTGACTGTCACCAGGGAGCAACTCTAACCTGTTGAACTTGTCTATTCATGTTTGCTTATGTATTATTTGCCTATACCATATTTGTAACACGTTGTCATTGTTTTTATTGTATCTGCATACCCTGGAGCTTTTCTCTCTGGGCCTCCACTGAAAATGGTCATGAATCCAGTCGAACTATCCCAGTCAACAAATGTAAAATAAATAAAAAATAAATAAAATGGACAGCAAACAATTTGTTTAAGAAGTGATCTGGTGGCCAAGCTGGAAGTGCTTAAAAAGGAGAGAGAGAGATCAGGCAGTGGTAAATAATAGCAACTTGAAACACCACAGGACTGGTTAATAAAACAGATGATAAAGCTCAGTGGAGGATGCATTTGAATATTCAGGAGACATGACTGTGTAAAGAATCAAGGCTCCAAATGCCAAAGGTTCTAACAATGAAAGTAGCACTCCAAGTAACAGCAGTAAAAGGAAAGAAATGCAGAAGAATGAAGCAAAGGATAATACAATTAGATACGTTTGGTGCAGGATTCAAACTACTGTTAATAAAGCCAACCCCAAATATACTGATAATAGAAGTCTGTTTCTTGAAAACAACATAAATCTGATAATATACACAGTACCTTTGGAAAAGGAGAAATTTTTAGTAAGAATTAAGTATGAGTAAACTAGAAAGTCAGAAAGAAGGAAAGAAAAATATCAGAATAAGTATATGTCAAAATTTTGAGAAGTGGTTGAAAACCTGGGATTTAATGTGTGAAATTAAAATAATCATAACATAAATTAACACGGCAAAGCTAATGAAGTTAATTTTCATTGTGGAATTTAGCAGTGTTGAATGTAACAATTATATTTAATCAACTGTATACATTTTTGCAAGTTGCAAAACTGTGAGCTTTGGCCGGTTAAGACCTGCATGAATGCATAAGTGTAGCTAAGTAACTTTTATCTGCACTTTTTAAAGTAATTTGTTTGTGTTGCATTGAGCAATATCTACCTGGAAGTTGACTGTTTTTTCAGTAGTGCATGTGGTATTTTCAGTTAAGGCTTGTTAAAAACCTGCATAGCCAGTGATAGGTGGGGGAAGTTTCCTTCATTGTTATTCAGTTTCTGTCTTATACAAGTGGTACAGTGAATTATCTTCTGTTTAAACTGTGAGCTTTGGCCGGTTAAGACCTGCATGAACGCATAAGTGTAGCTAAGTAACTTTTATCTGCACTTTTTAAAGTAATTTGTTTGTGTTGGCACTGAGCAATATCTACCTAGAAGTTGACTGTTTTTTCAGTAGTGTATGTGGTATTTTCAGTTAAGGCTTGTTAAAAACCTGCATAGCCAGTGATAGGTGGGGGAAGTTTCCTTCATTGTTATTCAGTTTCTGTCTTATACAAGTGGTACAGTGAATTATCTTCTGTTTAAACTGTGAGCTTTGGCCGGTTAAGACCTGCATGAACGCATAAGTGTAGCTAAGTAACTTTTATCTGCACTTTTTAAAGTAATTTGTTTGTGTTGCATTGAGCAATATCTACCTGGAAGTTGACTGTTTTTTCAGTAGTGCATGTGGTATTTTCAGTTAAGGCTTGTAAAAAACCTGCATAGCCAGTGATAGGTGGGGGAAGTTTCCTTCATTGTTATTCAGTTTCTGTCTTATACAAGTGGTACAGTGAATTATCTTCTGTTTAAACTGTGAGCTTTGGCCGGTTAAGACCTGCATGAAAGCATAAGTGTAGCTAAGTAACTTTTATCTGCACTTTTTAAAGTAATTTGTTTGTGTTGCATTGAGCAATATCTACCTGGAAGTTGACTGTTATTTCAGTAGTGTATGTGGTATTTTCAGTTAAGGCTTGTAAAAAACCTGCATAGCCAGTGATAGGTGGGGGAAGTTTCCTTCATTGTTATTCAGTTTCTGTCTTATACAAGTGGTACAGTGAATTATCTTCTGTTTAAACTGTGAGCTTTGGCCGGTTAAGACCTGCATGAACGCATAAGTGTAGCTAAGTAACTTTTATCTGCACTTTTTAAAGTAATTTGTTTGTGTTGGCATTGAGCAATATCTACCTGGAAGTTGACTGTTTTTTCAGTAGTGCATGTGGTATTTTCAGTTAAGGCTTGTTAAAAACCTGCATAGCCAGTGATAGGTGGGGGAAGTTTCCTTCATTGTTATTCAGTTTCTTATACAAGTGGTACAGTGAATTATCTTCTGTTTAAACTGTGAGCTTTGGCCGGTTAAGACCTGCATGAACGCATAAGTGTAGCTAAGTAACATTTATCTGCACTTTTTAAAGTAATTTGTTTGTGTTGGCATTGAGCAATATCTACCTGGAAGTTGACTGTTTTTTCAGTAGTGCATGTGGTATTTTCAGTTAAGGCTTGTTAAAAACCTGCATAGCCAGTGATAGGTGGGGGAAGTTTCCTTCATTGTTATTCAGTTTCTGTCTTATACAGGTGGTGCAGTGAATTATCTTCTGTTTAAACTGTGAGCTTTGTCCGGATAAGACCTGTATGAACGCATAAGTGTAGCTAAGTAACTTTTATCTGCACTTTTAAAGTAATTTGTTTGTGTTGCATTGAGCAATATCTACCTGGAAGTTGACTGTTTTTTCAGTAGTGCATGTGGTATTTTCAGTTAAGGCTTGTTAAAAACCTGCATAGCCAGTGATAGGTGGGGGAAGTTTCATTCATTGTTATTCAGTTTCTGTCTTATACAAGTGGTACAGTGAATTATCTTCTGTTTAAGCTGTGAGCTTTGGCCGGTTAAGACCTGCATGAACGCATAAGTGTAGCTAAGTAACTTTTATCTGCACTTTTTAAAGTAATTTGTTTGTGTTGGCACTGAGCAATATCTACCTGGAAGTTGACTGTTTTTTCAGTAGTGTATGTGGTATTTTCAGTTAAGGCTTGTTAAAAACCTGCATAGCCAGTGATAGGTGGGGGAAGTTTCCTTCATTGTTATTCAGTTTCTGTCTTATACAAGTGGTACAGTGAATTATCTTCTGTTTAAACTGTGAGCTTTGGCCGGTTAAGACCTGCATGAACGCATAAGTGTAGCTAAGTAACTTTTATCTGCACTTTTAAAAGTAATTTGTTTGTGTTGCATTGAGCAATATCTACCTGGAAGTTGACTGTTTTTTCAGTAGTGCATGTGGTATTTTCAGTTAAGGCTTGTTAAAAACCTGCATAGCCAGTGATAGGTGGGGGAAGTTTCCTTCATTGTTATTCAGTTTCTGTCTTATACAAGTGGTACAGTGAATTATCTTCTGTTTAAGCTGTGAGCTTTGGCCGGTTAAGACCTGCATGAACGCATAAGTGTAGCTAAGTAACTTTTATCTGCACTTTTTAAAGTAATTTGTTTGTGTTGGCATTGAGCAATATCTACCTGGAGGTTGAGTGTTTTTTCAGTAGTGCATGTGGTATTTTCAGTTAAGGCTTGTTAAAAACCTGCATAGCCAGTGATAGGTGGGGGAAGTTTCCTTCATTGTTATTCAGTTTCTGTCTTATACAAGTGGTACAGTGAATTACTTTCTGTTTAAACTGTGAGTTTTGGCCGGTTAAGACCTGCATGAACGCATAAGTGTAGCTAAGTAACTTTTATCTGTACTTTTTAAAGTAATTTGTTTGTGTTGCATTGAGCAATATCTACCTGGAAGTTGACTGTTTTTTCAGTAGGTCCCCACCTACCCTCCCTGTTTTTGTGCTGGTGTTAATCTTGGTGGCTTTGAAACTGCCCGCCCCTCTTGTAAATTTGCACTTGGATACTCCTCCTGGGCCCATCTCATTTGCTCACTCAAAAAAAAAAAAAAATGTATCTGCTTTTACTGTATTTGTGTTTCTTCCTACTTTATTTTGCTTTTGCGTCATCTTAAAAGTACTCAATTGTATTTATTACTGCTTGGTGTAACTCACTCTAAGCCTTTTAGTTTAAGCACTTGGGCTTCAGACCAGTTGTTTTACATTAAGAAGGTTTGTGCTCTGTACTGTAGTGGCAGGACAGGTAGCTTACATCCTTCTCAGTTGGGAACTGCTGAGTGAGGGCTCATTGTTTGTTATTCTAAAAGTGTACTAATTCTGGTTTAAGCACTTGGGCTTCAGGCCAGTTATTTTACATTACGAGGGTTCGTGGTCTGCACTCTAGTGGGAGGAGAGGCTGGACTCTGCCCTTCTGAGCTGGGAATTTCTGGTTAAAGGCTTATAGTGCCTGCATATTTGTACTGATTCTTACTAAATTGGTACACCTTGTTTGCTGTAGCATAGACTAGATCCAGGCCTGCTGAATCTAGTTTTGTTTGTATAACTTGAGCACTAATCCAGGCATTCTTTAAAGTATTCAGTTGTATTTATTACTGCTTGGTAGTAACTTGATTAAAGTGTAGCTATCATTCAAAGTCTTTTGGATTAAGCACTTGGGCTCAGATCAGTTGTTTTACATTAGGAAGGTTTGTGGCCTGCACTGTGGTGGCAGGACAGGTAGCTTACGTCCTTCTAAGTTGGGAACTGCTGATTGAGGGCTTAGTGTCTGTTATTCTAAAAGTGTATTAGTTCTGGTTTAAGCACTTGGGCTTCAGGCCAGTTATTTTACATTAAGAAGGTTCTTGGTCTGCACTCTTGTGGGAGGAGAGGCTGGACTCTGCCCTTCTGAGCTGGAAATTTCTGGTTAGAGGCTTATAGTGCCTGCATATTTGAACTGTTTCTTACTAAATTGGTACACCTTGTGTGCTGTAGCATAGACTAGATCCAGGCCTGCTGAATCTAGCTTTGTTTGTATAACTTGAGCACTAATCCAGGCATTCTTTAAAGTATTCACTTGTATTTATTACTGCTTGGTAGTAACTTGATTAAAGTGTAGCTATCATTCTAAGTCTTTTGGATTAAGCACTTGGGCTCAGACCAGTTGTTTTACATTAGGAAGGTTTGTGGCCTGCACTGTGGTGGCAGGACTGGTAGCTTACATCCTTCCAAGTTGGGAACTGCTGATTGAGGGCTCAGTGTCTGTTATTCTAAAAGTGTATTAGTTCTGTTTTAAGCACTTGGGCTTCAGGCCAGTTATTTTACATTAAGAAGGTTCGTGGTCGGCACTCTTGTGGGAGGAGAGGCTGGACTCTGCCCTTCTGAGTTGGGAATTTCTGGTTAAAGGCTTATAGTGCCTGCATATTTGAACTGTTTCTTACTGGAATTGGTACACCTTGTTTGCTGTAGCATAGACTAGATCCAGGCCTGCTGAATCTAGCTTTGTTTGTATGCTTGTTTGCTTGTTATTTCCCTGAAATGCTAATTCCACCTAAAACGCAGCTTTTCAGTGCTTCTGTGGATCCCTAGTGACATCTGCATTGCTTACTGTACTTATTTCCTTGTTTCACTTGAAAGAAAGTTACTGTTTGTCATTTTTGCATTTAAGTTACCTGTAACACATTGCATTTAAGTTACCTGGCACTTGCTCACTAAAGAAATTATATAAGTCAGCACTAAAAAATTAAAAGCACTACACCCTCACAAACTCCCCTTGAGTTCCCCATTGGTCCTTTTTTTTTTTCAATTATAAAGGAATTCCCAATACTATTCTAGCATGCCCAAAGGTCAGTTGTCAATCTCCTCTCTGGTCCAGCTGGTGAATCTGGGAAGCTTGAGGCAATGTTACAACCGCCTCATGTACACAGACAACCCTCTCCTCCTCCCAACAAATTCCAACACATGTGAGAGATGCAACCATATAGCCAAACTGGAGGCTAAGCTCTCTCAACTCAGTACTGGCGAAACCTGTCAGGAGAAGGAAACCACACTCACTACAATTCCAGTCTCACATAGACCTACCATGACAGCAAACCAAACACATAAACACACAAAAACATACCCGGAGGCTCTAAATAAAAATCTGCCTAAGCAGCAGAGACCTCCAAAGCAGACACCCAAGCAACCGCTACCCCAAAACAAAACACGTGCATCACATAGCTCACGAAGCCAGTGTGCCAAACAGTCACAGCCCTTAAGGCTAAACAACACACCTGATACACTTGTAATAGGTGACTCTATCGTCAGGCACACTGATGTCCCGCTCACCAGGCTGAACAAGGAGAAGGTCACGGTTAGCTGCCTGTCGGGCGCTAGGATCCGCCACATAACACAAGCACTTAGGCCACTCCAAGGCAAGTACAAATATGACTCAGTCATTGTCCATGTTGGTATGAATGACCTGAGAGATACCTCCCTGGACTACATGAAAAGAGACATAGAGGAGCTCTCTGAGCATGTGGCTCAGGCCTGTATGACCCTGACCTTGAGTAGCATCTTACCCTCACCAAGAATGATGTCACAATATGAAGACAAGATGATCAATTTCAACAATTGGCTTAAGTATTGGTGTCATTCAAAGGGGATCCAATGCCTGTCAGCCTGGGATGACATGCTCGACAAGCCACGATGCTTCACTAGGGACGGCTTGCACCTGTCACCCCTGGGCTTTCGGATATTGGCAAAGGCTCTTGCTACCCCCATAGTGCCTTTTTTAGGCAAGGCTCAAAAGACAAACCCACCTCCATAGGTATCACAAGGGATAAGAAACTAAGAGTAATGCTACTCAACGCCAGAAGTCTAAACCTCAAGATGCATGCACTCGAAACTCTCCTTAGCATGGAGAACATCGATATCTGTGCAGTAATAGAAACCTGGTTCAAGGCTCCCGAGAGCACCCCAGCACTCCATCCTCATACCATGCTTTTCGGCCCCAAAACTTGGACCGAACCAAAAAAGGAGGGGGAGTATCAATATCCGTCAAAGATACCCACACCTCCAGGTTGGTGGCACTGCACGAAGCATCATAGACTATCCATGTGCAACTAACAGTGGGTAAAACTGCCTTCCAGTTTATAGCCTGCTACAGACCACCCTCCCAAACCCAGGAACCCCACTCGGCCTTCTTGAGAGCACTGGAAAATATGAAGGTCTCTCCAAACACCATTATATTGGGCGACTTCAACTACCCAAACATAGACTGGGAGCATTAGTCTAGCTCCAACACCCTAGCTCAAAGGTTCCTAGAATTTATAAACTCACATGCTATGGAACAACTTGTTACCACTCCCACAAGAGGGGAAAACATACTGGACCTTATCATCACCAACATGGGGACTCTATGCTCCAGACCAGAAGTGTATCCCTCACTGGTAAGATCAGACCATAAACTAATCTCACTGGATATTCACATCCCGACCCCACCCCTTGCCCAGAAAACCACAGTGAAAAACTTCTCTAAAGCAAATTTCACACTCCTCAAAACCGAGGTGGAATCCTTCAAAGGCCCCGGGCCTGTGGAAAATACGGCCCAGACCACAGAATCCTTTATAAGCGCATTCTGTGAACACCTTCAGGAATGCATGGATCATGCAATCCCAAATAAAACCAAGAACCAATCCTCCAAAGGCAGACGTCCTGTCTGGTGGACCCCAGCCATAAACAAACTATACAATAGAAGGAGGAAGCTACTACATGATAGAGCAAAATCCCAAAAAGGGAAGGCATCTCTGATCAGTGTTAGCAAAAAACTACGGGCACTCATAAAATCATCTAAGGCCAGCTTCAAGAGAAAAATTGCACAGGACACCAAGGATAATCACAAGGCTTTCTTTAGTTATGTTAGGAACCTGGGTGGGAATTCCCAGATATGCTCAGAATTAGTCCAAAATGACAAAAAATACACCGAACCCACAGACATTGCCAACATCCTAGCTGACAGGTTCAGGGCAAACCCCCCCCACCAAAAGGGCAAATATCTATCCCAGCAGAGTGCTGCCCCCGTGACATCTCAGATGCTCAGGTAAGAGCCGCCCTCTCCAAAGCAAAAAACACAGCATCAATGGGACCAGACGGTGTCCCGGGCTGTGTCCTACATGAACTCCAAGAAGAGCTAAACCCAAACATAAAACTACTGTTCAATCTCAGCCTTACCACAGGATATGTACCCAAAGAGTGGCGTACAGCAACAGTGGTCCCTCTCCACAAAGGTGGTGCCTCAACAGATCCTGGAAACTATCGCCCTATAAGCCTGACTAGCTTGGTCTGCAAAGCTATGGAAAGGATCATCATGGACCTCATAAAAAAAGATATTGGGAACCTACAGACACTGGATCCTACCCAGTTCGGCTTTGTTAAGGGCAGATCCTGCCTCTTAAACCTGGTCGATTTCTTTGAAACAGTCACCAAGGCCATTGACGAGGGGAAGGTGGCCCACACAGCCCACCTGGACCTCGCAAAAGCCTTCGATACAATACCCCACTCGGGCATTATAGATAAGCTCACCAGCTTAAATATAAACCCCTATGTTACTAGATGGGTTGCAAACTGGCTCAAGGACAGAACCCACATGGTTAGAATTGCTGGAGCCATGTCATACTCCAAGTCAGTTACAAATGGCGTCCCACAAGGCTCAGTCCTGGGACCTCTCCTGTTCGGTATATATTTCTCGGAGGTACAGGCCAACACGGAAGGACTGTGGCTGACCAAGTTCGCAGATGACTGCAAACTGGGCGCTATAATTGACTCTCCAGCCGACACAAGTATCCTCCAAAAGGGCCTCATAGAAACAGACAACTGGTGCCAGAGCTATGGCCTCAAGCTAAACGCCAAAAAGTGTATAGTCATCCCCTTTGGCAAAAACAAAGTGCCCACAAATTACCACATAGGTGGTACTCCATTAAGTATGGAAGAAGTAATTAGGGACCTGGGCAAGGGCGCCCGCAGGCAGGTGCAAGGGGGTGCACTTGCACCCCCCTGGAACTGGCTTGCCAGGAGATTAATTTTCTTTCAAAAAAAAAAATACTTTGGGCATTCTTCTTTCAAAGACTTGGCATTCTTCTTTAAGAAAGGATACGGGCCAGTCCCATAATGCATCACATCGAAATCCGACATCTTTACGGAAGGGGCAGGAGTGTGTTTTGTTTTGTTTTATAGCTTAAGTTTTTAGCTATGTAAATACAGAAAATAAATAGTTTTACATGTTCTGTAACTGTTGTAAGAAAGTGTATTTATATCACTCGTTGGCTTAGCAAGTTGTGTGTTGATCGTTTTGGAAGTCCTGAAAAATCTGTTCCCACTAATAATATGACTCTTCAGGTAAAATTAATATATTTTGAAGAAGCTATATTAGGAGGTGGCAAATTATCACCGTATCCAGCCACAATAGATGTATGTTTATAAATTGGATTAACGTGTGCTTTGGAATACGGTAGTGGATTAATGTGTAAATTTGAGAACTTTAGCTTTCTATCAACTCTTAAAAGTTTTATAGTTTCATATGGTTTTATGAGTCTAGAAGTATTGATGTTTGTTTAATTTGAATGAAATTTGAATGAATTTTTTTAGGAGTATTTATTTGAAATGTTTTGTATTATTTTTGTCAACTGAAGACGCAACAAAACTGGTCAGATTGGTATTGCAGGCTTTAATTACTTTGTACTGTAAATCAGTACTTACTGTCCCAAAAGACAGACAAGTAAGGGTGGTGTGCAAAAAAGCTAGACATTCGCTATTTTACTTGACTGAGTCTTTTCCAAGCCGGTTTACTTCCATGAACTCAAGACTTTTGGCGAAAATGAAGAACGAGGTAATATATTCTTTTTCTTTCTTTCCCCTGTACTATGCAGATTTATGTGTTACTGTAGTGCAGGAGACTGCATGGTGAATACCCCTCAAAAGCGATAAGTTGGGTAAAGGAGTGTACACTCCTATAGCGATAACACGCACTAAAATGAAGCGGATTATTGCACCGTTGTGGTTTTCGAGGTTTGTAGCTGTACTGTTCTGTTCCTGTCCACAGCATGTATAAAATAGTTAAGACTTGAGGCCCCTTGTAGAATCACGGATGGTGAAGCAAGTAACTGATGCTGCAACGCCTCACCGAATAAACGGGGAGATGCCATGAATTCCCTAAGTATAGCTATCAGTAGAACACCTCCAAACATACCTCCCATCTTCTTAGCACAAGAAGTCTGGATAAGGCCTAAAACAGTGGTGGTTTAAAGACCAAAAAATAGGGACACATTTTAAATACTGCTCTTATATACTTAGAAAGTTGCTAGAATAACAGGATTTGTGCTAGCATCCATTTTTCTGAAGTAAATGAAGGGTGAAACCCAAATACATCATGTCATTATAGTGACTTCAGTACTCATTTTGCCAGAAAACCACACATTTTATGAGGAACAGACCAAAATATGTGGCAAAAATCTGAACAGCTGAGAGCTATGCCTCCAAAATGTGGACCTAATGTGCAAATGTAACTTCAGCTAAGAAGCACCCAGCATGGCTAACAGCTGTACAAATAGTGACTACAGAAGAGTAATTAGTATGATTCAGTATTATTTACCATGGTAATTTGTTAAAAAATCTTAAGAATGAACACTTGAGAGACTTTTTCAATGTGGGAGATTGGTATAATGCTTAAAGTGTTTACCTTACCTTACAAGGTTCAGGGTTTTATTCTCACATGGGGCAATTGGCCAGGCTTAAAATGGCTCATAAGGGCAGTTAGCCTAGTACTACTAACCTAACATATAACCTAATGGATATAAAGAAACTGCAGGCTGCAGTGTAATGCCCACGGGTGGTGTTTTTGTGAATAATGTAGTGTGCCCTTATGGTTATAGTTTGCTAAAGTAAGTGTTTTTAAGAAATACTAAGGGTTTTGCATGGCGAATTTAAACGCCATTCTTCTGATTTAAACATGTCATCGACTGCATGTCCTGCTTAGTTCAGAACATGATGGGTAGTGTGCATCTTCGCCTTTCCATACCTCTCAGGTGTGTCTTACTACGAGGGCCTCTCCTTATTTTGAGCTTTTAAATGTCTGTGTTCGTCACATTTTCACATTGAAAGGATCTGCCTCACATTCAGTATTACGATTTTTAGCTTATAAACATGGCAAACAATACTAAATTAACTCCCAAGCATAATTGTATAAGCTTAAAGTAACATATATTTATTCTGTAAGTTTCTTAGCTGAAGTTGTTGGAAAGCTGGTAGTAAGTGTTCCCCATTTTGTCCATTTGTTCCACATTATGAGAGGTAGTGTTCTTCGTTTTAAAATTGAAGGTTGAGAGCTATGTTTTACATTGCAACAGTTATTCCTGTAAATTTTAAGGAGTCTAGTATAAATCAAATGACACATCGTAGGGTACATGAAGTAGTACTTTCCTTTACTGACCACCTCTTGATTTCAGGTACATGGCAAGGCTACTGGTACTTTGTTTTTGCTTAGTGGCAAAATGATGGTTTGTAGATGGTCTGACCTTTCCAAATGGGTATCACCTCCTTAAAAAAAAACACAATATTCTAAGTGATGCTGAGGGAAAAAGTACTCTGTAGAGTATTTGTGGTTACAGAACCAGGCAGGGACAAAGACAAAAATAACCGGGAACAAAGACCTCAAATCAGGAATACTTTATAAAGTTTAGTAGTGTTCCTTGGAAAGTTGACAATATGGGCATAGTGACGCAGATGGTGGTGTTGCCTCAGCAAGAGGTTCCCCAGTTCATCTCTCAGCTGGGGTGCCTTCTGTGCAGAGTCAGCATGCCCTCCCTGTGTTCTCTTGTGTATCATCTGGGTGTTCTGTTTTCCTCCCACACTTCCAAATGCAGTAGGTGGATTGGGCACTCTAAATTGGCCATAGGTGGTAGTGTGGGTGCAAGTGTGTGGTGTGAAAGAACTACAGGGACAGGGCTAGCCACCTGACAATGTAATCCTTGGTCATCTAGATGATTGTCACTGTTGAAGTGACACCTGACCCCATGTGCAAAAAACAGAAAAAAGGGGGTTGTGGATGGATGGACTTGGAAATTGACAGAATGTGAGGACATGAATTGATATTTATTTTTTGAAGGAAACTGTAACTCTAAACTGTTGTCACTGTTTCTTGTCTGCGGTGTGCCACTGTTTTTTTTTTAACATCATCAAATTCAGGATGTACAGAGCAAAAAAGTAAAATCCGCAACATCCCTGGACATTGGGGACACTTGAGAGTCTGTATGTTAGAAAGGGCTACTGAATGTAGTTATGTAGCCGTAAATACTGGCAGTCATAAGAACAGCTCAGCAGGTGAAGGTACTGTACTGTTCTGTTTGTTTGCCTTGATAGAGGTGACATGTAGACTGGTTTTGTATGCTACCAGTTATTGTGTTGAGCTGCTGCATACACTGTCTGATGCTGGTGTAGAATGTCTAGACAAGTCTGTCAGGATGTTCTGTACCCTAATGAACTCTTATTTTCTCAACTCCTTGTGGAAACACCTAATGAAACATATTTTATATAAAGAATGTTTTGCTTTTCCTCAGGTAGGGGAGGCATCACAAACAGTTACGATTTTCAGCACCATCTCTTATGTTTATTTTAAGCAAATGCCTCCATGTTCTCCATAGCAACTGTCCATACTCTGTGTAAAGAACATTATTAGTTTGGCTGCTTGCATTGTTTGCATCCATGCCTTCTGACTATTGCATGATGCACATTCACATGTGTGACACTTGTAGGCAGCTGGAAAGGTAATCAGTTCACATGGGGCATGTGGGAAGAAATTGGGTGTTGAACAGAAACTCATGGAAACAGAGATAGAGAGCATTTAGACTGCACAAAAGGCTGACTATGTGAGAATTTAATTGGAGAATTGAGCTCTGTCAGACATACCGGGTCTAACTGCTTAACCATTGAGTACTCTTGTTTTTAAGCATATGTGATGTCAATATGATTCATCTCAGCAATTCAACTCCTTGACGCTATTGTGTTTTTCCTTGGAGCAAGCACCGCTACTGACTCTGTAGGATATACTTGTATTTGGTGGCAATCTGGCAAACAGCCCAAACCATTAACTGAGTCTTTGTAGCCATTAAGCAAGTTGTCACTCTTCTGACAAGATTCTTATCTACTATGGTATCTGCTATTCTCCCTGTCTACAGCTATGCTTGTATTTTTTATTCTAGTAGGTACATGTAAATATTTTCTAAACCTTGTTTCTGCATGATTATTAGAATAAGTAAGAAATTTACATAAGTCGGCTTGCTTATTCTGCTTCATAATTTAGTGCTGTTAATATGTAAACATATATGACACTGCACACTTGCCTATGTGTAGCTTAAAAACACCACAATTTGATTGTAAATGTTTAGCTTCTCTGCACAGATTTCTAAAATGCCACAATTTGGTTGTGTTCAGCTTCTCTGCCCACATTTCTGACTTTCTAGCTTAATCTCTGGTTACATATTGTATGTACCTTTTTCTTGCAGACTGTTACGTCTGTGCACATTCTTAGGAAAATAGAGTTGGCAAGTAACACATTTTGTTCTTGTACATGCAACCTTTTTGACTGAGAATTATTTTCATCATATTACAGCTTTAGCAAAGTGTTATTTTCATTGCGTCTTCACACTTGTTTAGTTGCAGTGTTTTTTAAGTTGCAGGATATTTCCTTTTATGCTTCCTAAACCTGTCATGACTCCTATTCATTTTCAGTTTTTGTATCTCGCACACAGTAGATTCTGTTATGACCTTTAATTAGGACAAAGCTACTTCAGTTGCTCTGCACAAGTCATTCTCATTGTTGCGTTGAATCTGTTTCCTTCAGCAAATTGTCCCTTCTAAGTTTATTTACCACACAAAGTTCTGTGTTTCATTGTAATGAACAATTTAACTCGCTGAGTTCAGTCTTTGGCTCGGTTCTTCAGTAAGATGGGTGTCTTTAGGTACTGAACCTTTTGCCGTTGTGAAAAGCATGTAGTAGCTATTTGGAAGATATTTTGTCTCACTGTAACTCTGAAACGTTTGTTATTCCAGTACTCTTTTCTCTCTTAAAACTAAAGTCAAAATGATGAACTTTCATTTTTCCCTTGTGACATGCAAAACTTTGTATACTGTACTATGTCAGTTTTCTGATGTGCATCATTTGCATTCAAGAACAAATCTATAAATGCCCAATTTCTAGTTTTCATACAAATTATCTTGGAGGAGGTTTCTTGGGGCTGCAGTTATACTGTTTCAAATGGAAAAACTAAAACAACTTATTTATAATTGTTTGTTTTTATATCTTTAGTTACCACCTGTCCCACTTTGTGAGGGACAGTCCTCTTTGGGCACTTGTGTCCTGCAAAACAATTGTAAAAATGGCAAATGTCTTGAGATTTTAGGACAAAATATTTCCTATATTTTATGTAAGAGTAGCATAAAACTGTTCTTCTGTATCTGAAACACATACATGTTAGAAGAAACAGAATAAGCAACTAAAATGCTACGAGAATAAGCTTTTATTTAGGCAAAAAAGTGAAGGTCTGTTTTAGCCTGCAAAATCTGACGGTTGTACCAAAAATGTCCTACTTTGGGCATTTGAAAAGGTGGCAACCCTATATATTGTATAATGTTTGGTCTTTACTCATATGAATAAAAAGACTTGCAAGAATAAAAACTCAAGGCTTGAGATTGATTGCTACAAGATTTATTAGTGTATACTAAATGATTGAACAGAAATCTATAGGAAACCATAGTATATACATACATACTGGCCTGAAACCAAGATTTTAAACACCAGAATTTTGTAGATAAATGTGTCCTGTATTCATTATTAACCTTTAATTTTTATATTGATTCTGTTAGGACTTTTACATTAAGCAGACTAGTTTAGGCTTATAAGCTTCTGACTGGGATGTCTTAAGTTTGTACATGGTGCTGTTCAGTTTGTAGTGCAAAGGTATGTGTGATGTATAGCTTAAACATATGCCCTAAGATACTTTTAGTACAAAAGTAGTAGCATCTATGTGGAGCTGGTGGGAATTTTAAGCAGTCTGTAGGGTCCCAGAAAGTTTCTGTTCACACGTTTTGCGAGCACACTTGCTAAGTAAAAGTTTGAAGTGGAATGAGGGAATTTACTTGTTTTTATTTTAGTGTAACACTGGTAGAGAACCAGCATTTAAAAGACCAGCCATGTTTGGGTGAAAGAATTAATGTGATCTTCTGCAAAAGCCCCAGTGTGTACCTTCTGGAAGATACTGTGATATTGGACTTCATCTTTGGAGAAAATAAAATTCTGGAATTGTAGTTTTGTAATGCTTTGACATAACCCCAACTTTGGAAATTGGGTGATATAGATCTGGAGTGTAAGCAGTCAGATGTATGGGGGGGTCATACCTCTCAACCCCTAAATGCAAGAAATCTGGACAAAGCCAAGGAGGGACAAAGGGCCACAAATAGGGACAGATTTTAAATGTTACTGTAAACTTAGCATAGCAGGTTATGTGTTGGTGTGCATTTTCTGATGGATATGTGAACCTTGGCTCTAGATAATTCACTGCTGAAGTGACACCCCAACCCCATGCTCAAAAATAGAAAAAGGGTTGTGGATGGATGAAGTCTGAAACTTTAAATGTATGCCATTATTTAGTAACTTTAGTCCTCAATGACTTGCCAGAAAACCACAAATTCTGTGATGGATAGACCAAAAATATGGGGTAAAAAAAATTAAGATATTCTACAAAAATCTGAACAGTTGAAATGAAGGTATAGGGGCAAGATTATGCTTACCTTGATAGCGGTCTAGAGTAGCACTTCATTAATGCACTTGTCATCAAAATGGAATGTTTTTTTTCCCATATTGTTTTAAATGGTTGGTGCTTGTTCAGAGTGGGGGTTCTGTGTAACCATGAAAGGATTCAAGAGAAAAAGCTCAACACTTTAGAAGTGGACACTTTCTAAAAAAGTGTTAAAGTGTAGCTAGAGTAAGAGTACCATAACACAGAACAACGTTGATTGTGTCGTGATGGTATTTTGAAGATATGTTTTACAAAGATATTGTTGGCATTCTTAAGATGGCATACATAAAGAAAAGTGGCATGAATTGTCTAAATGGATTATGATGCTAGGGCACTTCTATGGGCTAGGCTTGTAAAGGCTCCAGGGCCATTAGCCTAGTACACACCTATGAACCTAATCCATGCGTGCATTGTCGTCCGCTCACAATTTGAAATGCTTCGCACCCTTGGAGAATAAGATACGATGTTGTCCGCTCGCAATTTGAAATGCTCTGTGGGAGAACAAGTCTGTGAGTTCTGCTTTGATCATTCAAATTCAATCATGTGTTAGTTTTCGCTTCATTCAATGCTGCTTTTACTGCCAGGTCGTTCATTCAGTGCTGCTGTGTGCATTCAAAGCTGCTTTTGCTGCCAGGTCATTCATTCAGTGTTGCCAGGTTATTCAATGCTGCTTGTGTGTGTGAATTCAATGCTGCTTGTGCTGCCAGGTCCATTCATTCAAGTGTAATGCTGCTTTTGCTGCTAGGTCATTCATTTGATTGTGTGTGTGTAAGAAATAGGTAGGGAAAGGTGTGTGTGTGTGTGTGTGTGTGTGTGTGTGTGTGTGTGTGTGTGTGTGTGTGTGTGTGTGTGTGTGTGTGTAAGAAAGAGGTAGGTAAAGGTATGTGTGTGTGTGTGTAAGAAATAGGTAGGGAAAGGTATGGGTGTGTGTGTGTGTGTGTGTGTGTGTGTGTATAAAAGTGAGGTAGCATACCCCTCAGCTGTCCATGTTTTTGCAGAATGTCCAGATTTTTGCTCCATATTCATCCTAAAAGGATTGAAGTTGCTAAATAATAGCAGATGTTTGAGTTTTAGACATCATATCCTTTAGAAAAATGCATACTAACAAATTCTGTTATTTTTAGCAACTTTCTAAGTTCATGAGGGCAATATTTATAATCTGTCCCTGTTTATTTTACGCTTTGTCCAGACTTCTTGCACTAACACGATGAGGGTTGTGTGTGCGTGAGTGTATAATGCCCTAGTTAGAGTTAGCAGGTGGAATTTATTTTCAAGTGTATTTATAAGGACTTGTGAGCTTCAAGGGAAGAGAAATTTACTGCTGCTCATGCTAAGCCTGTTTAAAATGTGCAACTGTTTTAATAAGCAAATGGTATCACTGTTGTGGTATAGAATTTGAAAGCAGTGTTAGTAGCACAGTAGATAGCATATTTGCATCTTGATGTAGAGGTCTATAGGTTCTACTCCCACAGCATATAGATTTGTATTTTAAGGGGATGGGGTGCTGCAGTCCTGAGAATGTCCTCCTTTGGAGGAAATGCCTAGTAACTATGAACCAGTTTTTCAACTTGCCACCCATTCCCTGTTGCAGTATACCAACTTACCATTTTTTTAATGTAGCATGGGCAATGTATTCTTTAAGATCAGTAGGCACTGAATTTGTAGATGAAACACTGAAATATAAAGTTTTCTAGCAACAACTTTTGCATTAGTTTCAGATCTCTTTCTTATTCAGATGACTTTTACTTCTGCAGAGATTCTGCATATTGATTGATATTGGTGGATTGTATGACAGAAGTTTGAGTGGCCCTTTATGGTTGAAATGTTCTGAATTGGGCAGGTTGTCATCATTGGTTCATATGATTTGTTTCATTGCTTAAAGGAAAAATGTTCAGAACTATAAATTTAAAACACACTAGCAAGTGGTGCTGTATTATACAAGGGACATAATTCAATTATTATATAGCATAATTAATACAGTCAGGAAGGTGGATCAAATAACTTTTGATTGGTTCTAAAATGTGCAAGGAGCCTATGATTTGAAAATAGCCCAAAGGTAAACCCTACCACTGGCCAGATGCATTTTCTTTGAATGCGAGTTTCAATGTTGTTTCAGTGAATGTGGGTTTCAAAGGTAGAGAAGTTTTAATGCTAAGTCTCTTTTCATTGTAAGACTATTGCTTTGTTTAGGTTTAGTAAATGTCTATCAGTGTTTGTGCTATAAAATTTGAAATAAAAGTTGTAAATGAAATCCAAATATCAGTAATCATTGTAGAAGTAAAGCATAAAACAGTATGCACACTGAGAGATTTAAACAGTGTCTATGACAAATAGGGAGAAATAGTAATGGGACACTGGAATGGCTGCGTGGGCGGGGGTGGAGCGGTGTGGGCGGGGCAGCAGAGGGGGTGGGGCTGTATGGGCGGGGCTTGGGTTTGCACCCCCCTGCAAAAAATCCTGCGGGCTCCCTTGGACCTGGGGACCCAAGTTGATAGCAATCTCTCATTTGACAACCACGTGGCCAAAGCGGTTAGAAAAACATTTTATATAGCCCACCTAATCATGAAAAGATTCACATCTAGATCAGGGGAGGTCATCATGCCTCTTTACTCATCCCTCATCAGGCCCATAATTGAGTACAATGCCCCTTTTGGGATGTACCTTACCAGACACCTGCAGCAACTGGAAAGACCCCAAAAGTACCTCACCAAGAGGATCAAAGTGCTCAAACAGATGCCATATGCTGCCCGGTTAAAGAAACTCCAGCTCTACTCAGTGGCATACCGCCTGCTCAGAGGCGATCTGTGCCTGACGTATAAAGCCATGTCCAACCCGGAATTAATGGACATGCTGCACCTCAGAAAATCCAAATCCCATCGAGCTACGCTGCCGAGAGACTTGAACCTCAGCACTGAAATAAATAGGACATGCTGGAGGGACAGATTCATAACCCAGAGGCTCTTCACTCTGGAATAAAATCCCAGTCCAGGTTAGGCAGAGTCCCTCACTGACTCTCTTCAAGAGGAATCTTGATGAGTGGATGGGGGATCATAGGTTTACCCCGGGTATCTCTTCTGTGTCACTGTTAGACAGAGGCACAGTATACTAACCTCGAAAAAGGGCATAGCAAAATTAATTTTAAAATGGGTGGCGAAAGCCAAACACACTCTGGCTAGGCTTATAAATGCCCTAGGGCAGATAGCCTAGTATGAACCTATGAACCTATGAACCTAATAAAGGTAGGATGTAATGATGTCTTATATACTAGTGTTAGCATATTTAATATACCAAGGCAGTTTGAAGTTAGTTACCAAATCAGAGATTGATCACTTACCGCTGATAACAAGTTTGGAAGGATGGAGTGGTCTACAAAAAAGTAAAGATTTATAAATGGAGCTCATTTTTAGACAAACAGGAAGAGAGAGAGAAATAGCAGAATTATAGGTTTTGGGAAAAAAGGTATTAAATCAGGTTTCCAAGAATACTATGGGCAGAGAACATGTATCAGTGCCATAAATAGAACTATCTGAACAAGTGAGAAAGTTTAAAGTGGGATGAAATTTGGTTGGTAAATGTACAGAACAGGGTAGAAGGAGTATTTTAATGGAGATGTGAAAAAGAGAAAATAATGTATAAAACGTCAATTAAAAGTAGGTTAGGAGAAGAGACAGTGAAAGTTATATGGATATCAACATAAAGAGACCAGCTTATAGGAAATGCATACGAAGAAATTAAATTATGCCAGCGTTAGATATCAGAGATTGTTAGGTACAATAAATACAAAGGATAGCGGAAAGAGGTGGCAGGGAGTATAGCACTTGTGCCAGGAAAAATAACAGCTGTGAGAAGGGATAACAGAAATAAAAAAGTGGGAATAATTTTAGAAAAGGACTTTAATTTTATTATTGTAGGGGAGAGGAACAATTCTCAATTGAACAAGAGTGCAATGGGTTAAATAGTAATTTCAGTACTGTATTGTCTTAAAAGCCTTAAAAGAAATGAATCAGTGAGTCCTGATGGTATGAATAATGAGGTATACTTGGTAACAATTCATAAGTGATTTGAGACACTAGGCAGGCTTTTTAAGTAGATCTTATAGTAAAAAAAAGATACTACCAGAATTATGGTCAGTAGGGATCACAGTTCTGATTTATAAGAAATGGGCTATATAAATCCAAAAATGTACTGACTAGTAAATTTAGATTATTGCAGTTGTTTCTACAGTTCTTTTGCAATATCTAAAGGAACAGAGTAAATGAAACCCCTTCAGTATGTCAAGCTTTTATACACAGCTAAAAAGTCAGTGATAAATGCTTGTGTAGAAAACCAATCTACATATGTTATTTGTGAATGTCTGCATTTGATAATGTGGAAAAATTAAAGTTGTGAAAAATTATATTAAGGAAATTGCTTTCAGAGTATTTAGCAAACATAATAACTACCCGCTATAGTTCAACATGGCTATAAATAAAGTTTATGAGGAATGGACAGTTATCATCAAAATTTAAGGCAAATAAGGTAGGAGCAGTCAAATTGAGTAAACCACAGGCATAATAAAATCAATATACAGGGGGATTCAGTAAAACCTACAGGATAATTTTCTCCATGTGGGCATCACAGTGTGATGTGCACATGGCCGTAAACAAGTTTTACATTAAGTAAACTCTGCATAGCAGCACACACTCACGAGCAACCACAGAAACTTTTGTGGCATGAAAAGTACGGCATAAGTAGCTGACTTTTATGCTAATTAAACAAACCAACACAGTGGAGCAATTCAACAACCTCTAAAGCAACTGTGTAGACTTCATGTTCGTGTTGGCTGTGTATTCCAAAACTTTCCGAATACAGCCATGTAGGCTTTATTGAAGCCCCCTGTATATTTATTTTATTATGCCTGTGGTTTACTCAAGTAAAAGCTCTTACATTTGTACAGAACTGACCTTAACATGTAACACCACACATATTATTACCTAATTGCACATTGTGGATGCTAGAAAATCAGAGAAACACAATATAAAAACACCTTTTTAAGTGCCATTAAATAAATGCAGCTTCACTCTCCCAACCCCGAATGAAGAATATACTTGTAAGTAATGCAGGCTGTTAAAATGTTGTGAAACAGACTATTATATTGTAATGTAAGCAAATGCAGTATGTAGCTGATGGATTACAGTTCCATTTTATTAAAGCATGTGTTCCTCTGTGCAGATATATAGGCAAAGTAATATCCTCCCTTGTGTTTACGACATTGGGCTCCCGTGCAGTTTCCCTGCCTACACAGTTATTAACAATGGAGATTCCTGGCTGTCAGCACAGTGAGGATGCAAATGAGGTCAAAACTCATTAGAATTGTTGAATCTTAAAACAGAGTAACCATGTAGGGATGTTGACTTCATGCAAGCACTTCCTCAGTGTTCGTGTTGAATGCATGGCAACAGTGAATGATGACATCGGGGGGTTGTCAGGTTACACTTGCAGAGGTGAACATGTAGGGGCGTGAAAGGTGAGAGAGCATGTAAGCAGTGCACACTTCACAAGTTCTGTGTCATCCTCATTATTTGGTTGTTAAAATGTGTGGTCTTTGCGCATTTTATTTTATTTATTTTTTTACCATTGTTTGAGAGATATGGCACTTAGCACAACCAAGGGAAATAGAGGAATGAATGGCAGGTTTCTCAGGGCTGGTATGTAACTATTCCTGTGGCAGCACATGTATGTGTTAGGGCTGCAATATAGATGGCCCATGGGTTTAACTACAGAGTATGCAATGTTTCCTTAACTTTTTATGGTCCATGTTTGCAACATATCATAAGAACAGAGGAAACAAATATCAATTTTGCCTATGCTTACCTTATTTATAAAAAGGTGCGCAGAGGTACACAGATGTGCATGGAAGTGAGCATGGCACACTACTGAGCAATCAACAGGTGTGTTTAACAGATGCTAATTATAGCACAAGCAGGTGAATTGCATGTTAATTAACCAGTCCAACACAATGGAGCTATTCAACAATGCATAAAGCATTCTTGTAGCCTCTGTTCTGGTTGTTCCTCAATACATCAATACCATTGGAGTAGAGACAAGGACATTTTAACTGACACAATGCTAGGGGCTGCTGCAGCTATTCTATATCTGCATGTGCTACAGGCTACAATGCTGCTAGTACTGCTGACAATAGGCCTAGGCCAAGAAGAAGAAGATTTGTCTGGTCCAAGGTAAATTTCCAGGTACTATATGAGCTGGAGATTGTAGAGCACTACAGGGTGGACAGGGACACATTACAAGAACTCTTTGAGTTCTGCAGCCCTCAACTCAGAGCCAGAGCCAACCAAGGGGAACCCATCCCAGTGGAAACTAAGGTATGTGCAGCCCTTTGAATATTAGCTACTAGTACTTTTCAAAGACTACCTGGGGACATGATACGTGTGTCACAGTCATCAGCCTCCAGGATCCTCCACTAATTTCTGGATGCTATGCTCATACATGCCAGTGAGCACATATATTTTCCCAGTAGTTCTGAAGAGAAGGCCGGCAATATGGAATTGTTTTACTGTGTAGTGCACTACCCTGAAGTACTGAGTGCCATAGATTGCATTCATGTACACAGTAAGGCACCACCTGTTCAGCAGGGTAGAATCTACATTACCCACAAGGGATACCACTCCATCAACTGCCAAGTCATGTGTAATGCCCAGGGAATTATTTTGAATGTTTGTGCTGGCAACCCTGGCAGTTATCATGACTCCCTTATTTGGCACATATCACAGCTGTACCCAATTTTTGCTAAGGGTGACATCCCACATGGCCATTTACTGGTGATGATGGCTGTACCCTGGAACCATGGCTGATGACACCCATCAGAAGTGCACACACACCCATGGAAAAACACCATAATGACGCACATGGTCAAACTAGAAACATAGAGCATGTGTTTTGGCTTCTGAAATCATGGTTCCGATGCCTATGTTTATCCAGTACAGCCCTGCAGTATAATCCATGCACATATTCACAAATATTCACAATATGTGCTATGCTCCACAATCTGATCCTGTGGAAACAGCTATAGCAGGATCAGTAAGGGAAAAGGACTTGCATCCTCTCACCAATGCCTAGGTCACCACAGCCACATCATGCACTACTGCTGTACAAACCCAAATGAGTATTGTGCAATAATGCTTTATAAAACATTACAGGGGATTGTGTAATGTTGCTTCATACAAATATAATGAGAAGATATGACATTAGTGATATGGGGACCAAGCACAGGGGAACAAAAAGGGAAATCTTTTCTAAATTGTGTCACTTACTATTGAATGTATTAAATACATGTGCTAGCTAACTGATTCTGTTGCAACAAGTATTAATGCATTGTTGTTGTAGGCAGATGGTGCTAGGTTCAAATATGGGTAGAAGTAATAATTTTAGAAACAAGTATGATACTTTAAATATATCTACTTATATTGCTGTCATTTACTGTTGCTTCTCGTTGGTGGGCAGTGCACACCATTGCATGATAATTCTTTAAAGAAAACAAAGGGGAAAGACAGAAAAGTAGTGAAATGGTGAGCAATCAGGGGGAAGGACAAAGTGAAAGCAAGGCAGGAATGTGCAGGAAGGATGTAGGAAAGAATCATATCTATCCATTTCTTCCAGAATAAAACATGAACATATATGCACAATTTTGATGAATTTGGACTGTCACCTCCAGAGAGAGAGAGGGGTGACCACAACACAATCTGTTATACAGAGAACTGGAAAAAAATATGTTCATAGGTTAATAGGTAGGTACTAGGCTATTGGCCCTAGGGCTTATATAAGCCTAGCCAAAAAGGTACCCTGGCTTTCGCCACCCAAGAAAATTATTTTCCTGTTCCCCTGTCGAGCAAAGCCACAGAAGTGATTCCCGGGGTGCATTTCCTGTTTCCCATCCAATCATCAAGATTTTTCTTGAAGAGTGCTAATGAGGAGCTTTGTGTGATATAGATAGGTAGTTTGTTCCAGAGTATGGGAAGTCTCTGGGACAGGAATCTATCTCTCCAGCATGTTCTGTTTATTGTGGTGACAAGGTTTAGGTCCCTAGAGCATGTAGCTCAGAGGGATTGGGATTTCATTAAGTGGAGCATGCCCAACAGCTTTGGGTTTGACATAGCTTTGTATGTTAGGCAGAGATCGCCTCTGAGTAGGCGATATACAACAGAGTAAAACTGGAGTTTTTTGAGACAGTCTGCGTAGGACATCTGTTTGAAGCCGGTAATCCTCTTTATGAGGTATTTCTGTGGCCTTTCCAGTTGTTGTAGATGTCTTGTGAGGTACATACCAAAAGGGGCATTGTACTCTTATAATGGGTCTAATGAGTGACGAATAGAGGGGAACAATGACCTCTTTTTTCCTGGATGAGAAACCTTTTGTGATGAGGTGTGCCATGTAGAAGGGTTTCCTGACTACTGCAGCAATGTGATTATCAAAATAGAGACTACTGTCCACCTGTGTCCCAATGTCTCTTATCATACTTTCAGTGTTAAGTAGACTACTGCCTCTGTGGTAGCTCATGGGTACAGAGTTTTTACCAAAGAGGGTGACAATGCACTTTTTGGCATTGAGCTTGAGGCCATGGCTTTGATACCAGGGATGTGTCTCAGAGAGGCCCTTTTGTAGAATGTCCACATCGTTAGGAGTTTCAATTATGACTCCTAGTTTGCAGTCATCTGTAAACTTTTTTAGCCAAAGACCTTCTGTGTTAGCCTGTACTTCAGAAAAGTAGATACCAAATAGGAGAGGACCCAGGACTGAACCCCATGGTACTCCACTTGTCACTGGTCTGAAGTTGGATTTGGAGTCTGCTACTTTCACATTGTGGGTTCTGTCAGTGAGCCAGTTGGCAACCCATCTTGTGACATAGGGATTTATACCAAGTTTAGTGAGTTTGGTTTATAATTCCAGAGTGGGGGATGGTGTTGAAAGCCTTGGCGAGATCTAGATATGCTGTGTGAACCACCTTACCCTCGTCTACGGCTTTGGTGACTGCTTCAAAGAAGTCTGTCAGGTTTAGAAGACATGATTTGCCTTTTACAAACCTGAACTGGGTGGGGTCCAGAGTTTAGAGATTACCAATGTCTTGGTTTATAAGTTCCAAGACAATACATTCTATTACCTTGCAGACCAGGCTTGTCAGGCTAATAGGGCGGTAGTTCCTGGGGTCCGTGGTGGCTCCCCCTTTGTGGAGTGGAATAACTGTTGCTATGCACCATTCAGTGGGCACAAATCCTGGGTGAGGCTATGATTGAACATGGTACCTAGGTGGGGTGTCAGTTCATTCTGTAGTTCATGTAGAATGTATCCTGGGATGTTGTCAGGTCCCATGGATGCTGTGTTCTTGGATTTGGAGAGTGTGGTTTTTACCTGTGCAGCTGTGATTACAAGAACTTTTCATTCTTCCGGTACTGAGATGGGCCCTTTAGGGGGTGAGAGAGGAGTAAAGTTAGCACTGAACCTATCTGCCAGGATGTTGTCAATATCGGTTGGTTCTTTATATTTAGTGCCTTTGTGCTGTAACTCAAAGCAGATCTTAGTGTTGCCATTGAGATTCTTGACATAGCTATAGAATGCTTTGTGGTTGTCTTTAGAATCAGTGGTGATTTTGTTTTCATAACTAGCTTTGGAGGATTTTATGAGTGATCTCAGCTTCTTACTGAGTCTGACCGGGGAGTTCCTCCAATCATGGGATTTTACTTTTTTTGCAACAGTTTCTTTCTTCTGTTGCAGAGTTTGTTTATGGCAGAGGACCACCAGATTGGCTTCCTTTTTTTGGAGGATAGTATCTTGGCTCTTTTAGGGATAGCACGATCCATGTACTCGTGTAAGTGCTTATAAAGTGCATTTGTGTAGGATTCAACAGTTGTACCTCTATTGTCCACCTGCATGGGTGTCGTGAAGTTTGCCACTTCTGTCTTAAGAAGTGTGAAGTTGGCTTTGGAGAAATTTTTTACAGTGGTTTCCCTAATGGGAGGAGAGGTGGGAGTGGATGTCTAGGGTGATTTGCTTGTGGTCAGATCTGACCAATGAGGAATTGACCTCTTGTGTGGAACACCGGTCACCCATGTTGGTAATGACCAGGTCTAGGACATTGCTGGCCCAGTGGGGGTGCGGATAGGTTGATCCAAGGCACTGGAATTTATGAATTCCAGAAAATGTTGAGCAAAAGAGTTGGTACATGAGTAGTTTTCCCAGTTAATGGTGGGGTAGTTGAAATCACCCATTATTAGGGTGTTGGGTGTACCCTAATATTTTCCAGTGTATCAAGAAATGAAGAGCGGGGATCCTGGGGCTTGGTGGGGGATCTGTAGCAAGCTACAATTTGGATTGCAGTCTTGCCCAGAGTTATTTGTGTCATGAAGGCATGTGTGCAAAATGGAGTGCCATGTATGGGAGAATTTTTTTTTTTGTGGAACAGGTGAGAGAGAGAGAGAGAGAGAGAGAGAGAGAGTGAGAGAGAGAGAGAGACTAATATTGGGGAAGAGATGTAGGCATGTCTGGGTGAGGTAAGTTGGGCAGGTGAGGAAGCAATTGCAGACAGACAAGACAAACAAGTCAATAGACAGAGACAGTGAAAGACAAATGAGGTGAGTGAACATCACTGATGGGGAGAGGGTGGGAAATCCTGGTCCCATATATGTAGAGATGGTTGACAGTGACAATCTAGTCCTCACCCAGTAGACTGTCATTGCTGTCACCTCACAGCCCTGCTGGCTGCAGTGGCCAACATCTGTGCCTCCTTTGGGTGCTCTACATGTGGATGGAGAACATGCACTCCATTCAGCATAGGTGAGCGCCAATTGTGCAGCACACAATCCTACACACCATCCCTAGCAGTTAATCATGCATGATAAACTCACCCCTCCACCACTGTTCCCAGAGGGAGCCACAGGGCTATCCTCTGGGCTAGAACTACCTGAGGAGCTGGGTAGTGCAGAGGCGGCAGAAGGCATGCTAACAGGTTCTGCACCAGACGTGCTGGGCAGCGGTGCTGTAGCTGGTGAAGTGCAGGTAGGTTGATCCCATGGGACAGTCCTGCCCTATTGTGCTATGGGAAAAACAAAAAAAAGAGAGAGAAAAGGATTGGTGTGACAGAGAAATGGGAGAGTATTAGTAACTTCATATGGGACATACAAAGCATTGACACAATTATTTGACTCTATCCTGTTACCTTTACTTTTAACACTGCAAACTCCTAACAAGTTTCTTCCCTACTTTTAAGACTACCCAGTTTATAACAGAGGCACACTAAAGTACATATTCTAGCCACCAAGCCTTAATGTGTGCATATATTGCACATATGCATGCTCCAGTTATACTGATTACAGTTTACAGAACATCATTTGTGCTACTGATGTAGAGGTATGAAGTTACATTCCAATAATGATGAAAACCTAAGAGTATTGTATATTTGGGAAGTGTGTTGTTTGAACCCACAACCAATGACTGCGCTACAATACTGTACTGTTCTTTTGCCTTACAGACTATTGCATGCATACTTTTCTTTTACAGTTTAGAGATGCATGTCTACTGTTATTTGAGAATATGGCAACACTGCTTTTTGCTGCAGACTGAGGCATGCATAGTTTCTTTTACAGTTGGGATATGCATGCTCATTTTGATACAACTGTATTCAATACCAACAAAGCGGTCCTTAACTTTTAGTGCTACAAAATGACTACACAAATTATTATTATTATTATTAAAATACTGTTTAGACAGTATTGTCTGATGCTTACATACCACATGCTTCTCACATTCTTGGCAGATGCGCAGCATGGAACTGAACATTCTAGGCTCGCTCTTCAGCAGCTGTGAAAAAAATAGAAGAGAGCACCATTATGAATACCAGTCTTGACTATATTCATCTTTTAACTCTTACAATTGCTCACTGAAATTGATACTTACACATCTGTGGGGTGTCCCCTACCTGAAATTCCCTGATCCAAAGGTCGAGGGTATCCCGTTTTCTCCTCCGGAGGTCATCAGAATGATGTTTGTATTGCTCACCAGGGGATAACTGTTGCACTGGTTAAGGCCTTGGCAACACTATTCCAGGAGTCAGATTTATATTCTGAGCCTGAATGGTCCTGCTGCAGCAACTGGGGCCCATGCTCCCTAACTAGGAATCCAAAAAGTTTGGACTCCTGGACACACCAATGCTACACCTGAAAGTACACACCCTCTCAAGCAACTCCTGACATGCCTGCCATAGTTCAAGCTCGATGTATAATGAGCATTTCCAGCTAATTGCATTTTATATGCTGCTGTTTTCCCACCTATTGCACATCTTGCACTTACAGAGAGTGTGTACATTTTGATCATGCAATATTTGAAAATGTTCTGCATCACACAAACATGGTAGGTGAAGGTGAAGGTGAGCACTGGTGCGCAACATGTTTGTATGATTTTAATATATGCACAACAGTATTTCTAGATTATAAGGTATACAGGCACTTGTGTAAATATGCTAGTCAAATGTACCATATATATGGCTATTCTACACTTACAGCTATTACCGTAAGAAGGTTGAGGAAACAGTTGTGTATGTTGCACTTCATTGTATAATCTGCAATTTCACAACAGTAAAACAAAATTTGCACATGCTGTACTAGAACCTCAGACCATCTGCACTCCACACCTACACTTAACACCTACTGCCACGGGATTAGTGAGATGATATCTGCTATCTTAGTAGTTAATGTAAGTTTCTCGCTGTTAATCTTAGTGCAACACTCCTTACCATGTTTGCGCAATGCACAATATTATTTATTGAATGGATCCGGTTTATATGTGTAGCTATCTGGGTCCTGTCTACAACCTGGGTGGTCCGTCCCTCCAGTTTTTGCAATGCTGAGCTTCGCACAAACCAGATGAGCACTCCTAAACATGTTTATACTAAGTGGTGCATTGCTCAAACAGTGGCCAAAAAATAATGAAAGAAAAAAAAGAAGAAGAAATTAAAAGACAAACAGGTGACTGTCCA
Organism: Protopterus annectens; assembly: GCF_019279795.1. Taxonomy (NCBI): domain Eukaryota; kingdom Metazoa; phylum Chordata; order Ceratodontiformes; family Protopteridae; genus Protopterus; species Protopterus annectens. The sequence continues at coordinate 1,333,831,877 of NC_056731.1, read as the reverse complement.
CAGTTTGCAGAATGTCCAGATATTTGCACCATGTGTTTAGCCTGTTCCTTGTAAAATGTGTGGTTTATTGTGAAAACACTGATGATTGCAGTCAGTATATAATGACATGAATTTCTGTTCCATACTTCATATCCTTCAGAAAATGCATGCTTGGCCTTTACATTACTGGCACTAAAAGATTTGTATGGAATGATCCACAGTCAGTATACTATACAGGTTTTGTGGCCAGCAACACCGGGCTGATCTGTGAAACCTTGCTTATGCGTGCCACACATCACTAATGTTCATGGTGCCAGGCTGCTAGATGCCACGAGATAAGCAGTAGTGTGTACACAAGTACACTCTGTGTAGGCTCTTTGCAGAACCTACATGCAGTTTATTGAATTCTGACCATACTCTCTACTAGAAGCTAGGGGTAAACAAATACATTTGAGTGACCCTACCTTTTGGCACAGAGTGGGGTTTTTTTGTTTGTTTTTTTTTTTAAATATGGGAGTTAGGGATGGGTTCATTCTCTCTCGTTAGCTGTTCTTGTTTTATATGGATAATTTGTTTGTAAAGCTGAGCAGGGATTCCACCCAGCAGAGGGAGAACATTCGAGAAGGCCAATCAGCTTAGTTTCTGCTACTCCTTTCTCTCTTTCCACTTAAAAAAAAAAAAAAAAAATATCTGCTTTCACTGTATTTGTGTTTCTTCCTACTTTATTTTGCTTTTGCGTTATCCTAAAAGTACTCAATTGTATTTAGTACTGCTTGGTGTAACTCATTCTAAGCCTTTTAGTTTAAGCACTTGGGCTTCAGACCATTTGTTTTACATTAAGAAGGTTTGTGGTCTGCACTGTAGTGGCAGAACAGGTAGCTTACATCCTTCTAAGTTGGGAACTGCTGACTGAGGGCTCAGTGTCTGTTATTCTAAAAGTGTATTCATTCTGGTTTAAGCACTTGGGCTTCAGGCCAGTTATTTTACATTAAGAGGGTTCATGGTCTGCAGTCTTGTGGCAGGAGAGGCTGGACTCTGCCCTTCTGAGCTGGGAATTTCTGGTTAAAGGCTTATAGTGCCTGCATATTTGAACTGCTTCTTACTGAAATTGGTACACCTTGTTTGCTGTAGCATAGACTAGATCCAGGCCTGCTGAATCTAGCTTTGTTTGTATAACTTGAGCACTAATCCAGGCATTCTTTAAAGTATTCAAATGTATTTATTACTGCTTGGTAGTAACTTGATTAAAGTGTAGCTATCATTCTAAGTCTTTTGGATTAAGCACTTGGGCTTCAGACCAGTTGTTTTACGTTAGGAAGATTTGTGGCCTGCACTGTGGTGGCAGGACAGGTAGCTTACATCCTTCTAAGTTGGGAACTGCTGATTGAGGACTCAGTGTCTGTTATTCTAAAAGTGTATTAGTTCTGGTTTAAGCACTTGAGCTTCAGGCCAGTTATTTTACATTAAGAGGGTTCGTGGTCTGCACTCTTGTGGGAGGAGAGGCTGGACTCTGCCCTTCTGAGCTGGGAATTTCTGGTTATAAGCTTATAGTGCCTGCATATATGAACTGCTTCTTACTGAAATTGGTACACCTTGTTGCTGTAGTATAGACTAGATCCAGGCCTGCTGAATCTAGCTTTTTTTGTATGCTTGCTGTTTGTTTGCTTGTTATTTCCCTGAAATGCTAATTCCACCTAAAACGCGGCTTTTCAGCACTTCTGTGGATCCCTAGTGATATCTGCATTGCTTACTGTACTTACTTCCTTGTTTCACTTGAAAGAAAGTTACTGTTTGCCATTTTTGCATTTAAGTTACCTGTAACACATTGCATTTAAGTTACCTGGCACTTGCTCACTAAGTCAGCACTAAAAAATTAAAAGCACTACACCCTCACAAACTCCCCTTGAGTACCTTGTTCCCCACTGGCCCTTTTTTTCAATTATAAAGGAATTCCCAATACTATTCTAGAATGTCCAAAGGTCAGTTGTCAATCTCCTCTCCGGTCCAGCTGGTGAATCTGGGAATCTTGAGGCAATGTTACAACTGCCTCATGTACACAGACAACCCACTCCTCCTCCCAACAAATTCCAACACATGTGAGAGATGCAACCATATAGCCAAACTGGAGGCTAAGCTCTCTCAACTCAGTACTGGCGTAACTAGTCAGGAGGAGAAGGAAACCACACTCACTACAATTCCAGTCTCACATAGACCTACCACGACAGCAAACCAAACACATAAACACACAAAAACATACTCAGAGGCTCTAAATAAAAATCTGCCTAAGCAGCAGAGACCACCAAAGCAGACACCCAAGCAACCGCTACCCAAAACAAAACACGTGCAACACATAGCTCACAAAGCCAGTGTGCCGAACAGTCACAGCCCTTAAGGCTAAACAACACACCTGATACACTTGTAATAGGTGACTCTATCGTTAGGCACACTGACGTCCCACTCAACAGGTTGAACAAGGAGAAGTTCACGGTGAGCTGCCTGTCAGGCGCTAGGATCCGCCACATAACACAAGCACTCAGGTCACTCCAAGGCAAGTACAAATATGACTCAGTCATTGTCCATGCTGGTGTGAATGACCTGAGATGTACCTCCCTGGACTACATGAAAAGAGACATAGAGGAGCTCTCTGAGCATGTAGCCCAGGCCGGTATGACCCTGACCTTGAGTAGCATCTTACCCTCACCAAGAATGATGCCACAATATGAAGACAAGATGATCAATATCTAGGGACGGCTTGCACCTGTCACCCCTGGGCTTTCGGATATTGGCAAAGGCTCTTGCTACCCCCATAGTGCCTTTTTTCGGCAAGGCTCAAAAGACAAACCCACCTCCATAGGTATCACAAGGGATAAGAAACTAAGAGTAATGCTACTCAATGCCAGAAGTCTAAACCTCAAGATGCACGCACTCAAAACTCTCCTTAGCATGGAGAACATCGATATCTGTGCAGTAGCAGAAACCTGGTTCAAGGCTCCCAAGAGCACCCCAGCACTACCAGGTTATACCTCATACAATGCTTTTCGGCCCCAAAACTTGGACCAAACCACAAAAGGAGGGGGGAGTATCAATATTCATCAAAGATACCCACACCTCCAGGTTGGTGGCACAGCACGAAGCATCAGAGACTATCCATGTGCAACTAACAGTGGGTAAAACTGCCTTCCAGTTTATAGCCTGCTACAGACCACCCTCCCAAACCCAGGAACCCCACTCGGCCTTCCTGAGAAAACTGGAAAATATAAAGGTCTCTCCAAACACCATTATATTGGGCGACTTCAACTACCCAAACATAGACTGGGAGCATTACTCTAGCTTCAACACCCTAGCCCAAAGGTTCCTAGAATTTATAAACTCAAATGCTATGGAACAACTTGTTACCACTCCCACAAAAGGGGAAAACATACTGGACCTGATCATCACCAACATGGGGACTCTATGCTCCAGACCAGAAGTGTATCCCTCACTGGTAAGATCAGACCATAAACTAATCTCACTGGATATTCACATCCCGACCCCACCCCTGCCCAGAAAACCACAGTGAAAAACTTCTAAAGCAAATTTCACACTCCTCAAAACTGAGGTGGAATCCTTCAAAGACCCCGAGCCTGTGGAAAATACGGCCCAGACCACAGAATCCTTTATAAACGCATTCTATGAACACCTTCAGGAATGCATGGATCATGCAATCCCAAATAAAACCAAGACCCAATCCTCCAAAGCAGACGTCCTGTCTGGTGGACCCCAGCCATAAACAAACTATACAATAGAAGGAGGAAGCTACTACATGATAGAGCAAAATCCCAAAAAGGGAAGGCATCTCTGATCAGTATTAGCAAAAAACTACAGGCACTCATAAAATCGTCTAAGGCCAGCTTCGAGAGAAAAATTGCACAGGACACTAAGGATAATCACAAGGCTTTCTTTAGTTATGTTAGGAACCTGGGCGGGAATTCCCAGATATGCTCAAAATTAGTCCAAAATGACAAAAAATACACCGAACCCACAGACATTGCCAACATCCTAGCTGACAGGTTCAGTGCAAACTTCTCCCCCCACTCACCACCAAAAGGGCAAATATCTATCCCAGCAGAGTGCTGCCCCCCTGACATCTCAGATGCTCAGGTAAGAGCCGCCCTCTCCAAAGCAAAAAACACAGCATCAATGGGACCAGACGGTGTCCCGGGCTGTGTCCTACATGAACTCCAAGAAGAGCTAAACCCAAACATAAAACTACTGTTCAGTCTCAGCCTTACTACAGGATATGTACCCAAAGAGTGATGTACAGCAACAGTGGTCCCTCTTCACAAAGGTAGTGCCTCAACGGATCCTGGAAACTATCACCCATAAGCCTGACTAGCTTGGTCTGCAAAGCTATGGAAAGGATCATCATGGACCTCTACCCAGTTCGGCTTTGTTAAGGGCAGATCCTGCCTCTTAAACCTGATCGATTTCTTTGAAACAGTCACCAAGGCCATTGACGAGGGGAAGGTGGTCCACACAGCCTACCTGGACCTCACAAAAGCCTTCGATACAATACCCCACTCGGGCATTATAGATAAGCTCACCAGCTTAAATATAAACCCCTATGTCACTAGATGGGTTGCAAACTGGCTCAAGGACAGAACCCACATGGTTAGAATTGCTGGAGTCATGTCAGACTCCAAACCAGTTACAAGTGGCATCCCACAAGGCACAGTCCTGGGACTTCTCTTGTTCGGTATATATTTTTCGGAGGTACAGGTCAACATGGAAGGACTGTGGCTGACCAAGTTCGCAGATGACTGCAAACTGGGTGCCATAATCGACTCTCCAGCCGACACAAGCATCCTCCAAAAGGGCCTCATAGAAACAGACAACTGGTGCCAGAGCTATGGCCTCAAGCTAAATGCCAAAAAGTGTATAGTCACCCCCTTTGGCAAAAACAAAGTGCCCACAAATTACCACGTAGTTGGTAATCCATTAAGTACAGAAGAAGTAATTAGGGACCTGGGGACCCAAGTTGATAGCAATCTCTCATTTGACAACCACATGTTCAAAGTGGTTAGAAAAACATTTTATATAGCCCACCTAATCATGAAGGGATTCACATCTAGATCAGGGGAGGTCATTGTGCCTCTTTACTCATCCCTCATCAGGCCCATAATTGAGTACAATGCCCCTTTTGGGATGTACCTTACCAGACACCTGCAGCAACTGGAAAGACCCCAAAAGTACCTCACCAAGAGGATCAAAGGGCTCAAGCAGATGCCATATGCTGCCCGGTTAAAGAAACTCCAGCTCTACTCAGTGGCATACCGCCTGCTCAGAGGCAATCTGTGCCTGATGTATAAAGCCATGTCCAACCCGGAATTAATGGACATGCTGCACCTCAGAAAATCCAAATCCCATCGAGCTATGCACTTGAGAGACTTGAACCTCAGCACTGAAATAAATAGGACATGCTGGAGGGACAGATTCATAACCCAGAGGCTCCCTTCACTCTGGAATAAAATCCCAGTCCAAGTTAGGCAGAGTCCCTCATTGACTCTCTTCAAGAGGAATCTTGATGAGTGGATGGGAGATCGTAGGTTTACCCCGGGTATCACTTCTGTGTCACTGTTAGACAGAGGCACAGTATACTAACCTCGAAAAAGGGCATAGCAAAATTAATTTAAAATGAGTGGTGAAAGCCAAATACACTCTGGCTAGGCTTATAAATGCCCTAGAGCAGATAGCCTAGTATGAACCTATGAACCTATGAGAGAGAGAAGGAGGGTGGCCTAATGGTTAAGGTGTTTGCCTTTCAAGCACAAGGTGCAGGGTTTGAGTCTCACAAAGGATAATTGGCTAGGCTTGAAATGGCTCACAAGGGCAGTTAGCTTAGTACTAACCCATAACCCAACCCAAATAGAAACTAACAGGCAATATGCTATGCAGGGGATAATAGTCCTGTTTGGCATGTATTATGTTTTATGAAATATCAAATGCAACATACAGAGGAATCCATGTAGTCTCTTAATCTGATAATTTAACTATTGGGTCAAAATTGAAAGAACCCTATAGTAATAAACAGAGAAGTATTTGAACAAGTAAAGCACATGATTTATTTGGAAATCGTATTTTTAATTGAACTTGGGTAAGACAAATGGAATATTTGAAATAAAAACATATAAATACTATAGTGCATTACAGACAGTGGATGCAGTACTGAGAGGAATGACTGACAAACCTCTACTAGATTCAGTCTGTAAAAAGATACCTGTCAGTAATGTTCAATGCAGTATTACACTAATGCAATTAACACAAAAATCAGAATCAGAATCACATTATTGGCCAAGTATGCATGCATACAAGGAATTGTATTCCAGTTTCAGTGACTCTCTAAGTATGAATTACATAAACAACATACATACAACTATTAAGAACAAGACAAAAAAGTAAATATACATATACATATACATTCAAGGTGCAAAGTGCTGAAATAAACTCTGAAAGAAACAGGTATTAACAATCTGTAAACAATACTGCAGAATCCTCACCTAATAAGCTGAGTTAACCATTTATGAACTTGATAGCCTGTGGAAAATAAACTGTCCTTATATCTGCTTGTTTTGGTGCATATTAATCTATAATGCCTGGCTGATGGTAATAGTTCAGAAAGATGGTGGCCTGGATGTGAAGGGTTGGTGATGATTTTCCCCTACCTTTTCATGACTCTGAATATTACAGGTCCTGTAAGGAGGGCAAGCTAGAACCAATTATATTTTCAGCAGACTTGACTATTCGATGTAACCTGTTTTTGTCATGATTAGACAGAGATCCAAACCACATTGTTATGGATGAGCTGAGAATAGACTCAGTGACTGCTGTATAGAACTGAATCAACAGTTCCTGCGGGAGGTTGAACTTCCTCAGCTGTTGCAGAAAGTACATTCACTGTTTTGCCTTTTTTATGATGGCCTCTACATTGGTCTCCCACTTCAAGTTCTGGGAGATTATAGATCCCAGAAACTTGAAGGATTCCACAACTGACACAGCAGTATTAAATATAAAGAGGGGGGATAATATTGTAGTACTACTCCTAAAGTCCACTGTCATCTCCACAGTTTTAAGAGTGTTCAGTTCCAGATTATTCCGACTACACCAAAGGGCCAGCTGCTCAACCTTCCATCTGTATGCAGACTCATCACCATTCCTGATGAGCCTGATGATAGTTGTATCATCTGCATATTTAATAAGTTTGACAAATGGGGTCCTTAGAGGTACAGCCCTTAGTGTAGAGGGAGAATAGCAGTGGGGAGATCACACATCCCTGGGGGGACCTGTATTGATAGTGTGATAACTAGATGTAAGCTTCCCCAGTTTCACCCTCTGTTTCCTATTGGTTAGAAAATAGATGATCCATTGACAGGTGGAAACAGGAACGGAAAGCTGGGAGAGTTTCAAGTGAAGAAGTTCAGGAATTATTGTATTAATTGCAGAGCTGAAGTCCACAAACAGAATCCTTGCATATGTCCCTGGGTTGTCAAGATGTTACAAGATATAGTGCAGGCCCATATTAACTGCATCATCCCCTGACCGGTTCTCTCAATAAGCAAACTGAAGGGGGTCCAATGAGGGAGCTGTAATATCCTTCAAATGAGCTAACACCAGCCTCTCAAAAGTCTTCAAGACCACTGATGTCAAAGCAACAGGCCTGTAGTCATTCAGTCCTGTTATAGTGGATTTTTTTAGGCACTGGAATTATTGTGTCTTGTTTGAAACATAAGGGAACTTCACACAGCTCTAATGATTTATTAATCTATTGAAACCAATGTATATTATTTAAAGAAGGCATTTCTACTCTCAGGAGCTTTTTAAAGGCATATCTATGATATGATGTTATGGAAATCCACGAGAAAGCACTAATAGTTATTTATTAGCTAGGTAAATCTACATGAGTTGATTGGATAGTGTAAACTTTATGGCAGAAGTATGGAAACAAAAACTATTATAGAATCAAGAGGGTATTAAAAAGAATTGGAATATATAGGAATATATGTAAGAATGTAGTTAACATAGCTAAACAACTATCTTAAAAATAAAATCAATTAAATATATGCCCAAGTGACATGAAGGAAAAGTAATATGTCACATGTATTATTATAATGCTCAATTTATGAGCAATACAGATTAGAAATTATGCAAAAAGTGATTGGTTATGATATCAGAAAGATTAGTCAAAGTATTTGGAAAATCTAGCAGTTCTATTGTTTTCAATCGAAGAAGCACACAATAGTGGTACTTGCATACACGATTCTGGATATTCAAAGGAGCAGGAAAGGATAGGTAGAAAGCTTCAAAAAGAGGCAGAATAATTCACACGTAAGAGAAGAAGAGGAAATGTTCTAAGTTAAAAAGTGAAAACTAACATTGTGAAAACTGTAGAAGCTGATTAGAACTTTAAATATATGTGTTTTTGGTAAAGTATAACAACTATTGTTGAAATAGCTGATTATACGTTTATATTATATCTGTTAAAACACTTTAAATGAATAAATAAACATCATTTCTGTCAACAGTGCATTAATATCTATTGCTCTCTTAGGCTCTAAGATGCTGCGTTAGGACTGTTTGGGTATTCTGAAACACTGCATATAGAAACCCTACTTAACATGATTAGGTGTTCTTTAATCTTTCCTAATTTTACTGAATGGGGCCAATGTGGCTAGACATGCATTTATTTTTTTTTTGTATTCACTTAAATGCAAAAACATTCATTTTAGATTTATAGCTAACCACATTCAGTGAGGCTTGGAAATATTTTAAAAATACCTCATCATATTACATAGACCATCACTAAGCACTATTTCTGAATACTCCCTTTTATCTTCCATATTCTGGGTGCAATCCTTAATTTATAGCATTAGTCTATTCAGATACCTATGTATCTATATGTCTGCACTAATATAATTAAACAGTTATTCAGATATTTGGAGATTAGCAGGTTACTCCAGTCTCAGAGCTGTTTTGAAAATCATTGTGGTTGCTTTTACAAAAGTAGGCCGTGAGATTATTACTTGTTAGATAATGACAGTTCATATTAATGCCTGCCTAGCTTTTCCTCTGCACAAATGTTGCTATCTTACAGCTGTGAGAAGAATGAGATTATCATCATTATGGTAATCTGAACTCTAAAAAGTCAGCAACATTCAATAGAAACACTAGAAGTGTTCATGCATACAACCCTGTAGGACCCCGGCATTGAAAATGCCTTGGTTTAAGGTTATCGTATACCACCTGACAGGTAGCTTTCAAGCCAGCAAAGTGGGTCACCTCCAAATTGAAATCTTTATGCTTGGACAACCAGTATAGTGTGTTCCACTATTTCAAACTTTCTCTTCAAGTCTATAAACAATATGTCTGAAATTAATAATATTTCTGTGTTTTCTTAAATTCAACCCTGTAAATAACTAAAACTGCGCAGTACTTCCTTCCTCAAGCCATGCTGTGATGGACACAATAAGCAATGTTTATCCAGATAGTTCTGAAGCTGGATGTAGTCTATTGTTTCATTAAACTTTGATGGAGCTCCAACATTGCAGAGATAAGGCGGAAGTCGTATATGGTCTCGGGTCTGCTTATTTTTGACAGTGGAAAGATATTTCTATGTTTTAATGCTGAAGGCACAATAGCTGAACATAACAGTTCTCACATACTTTTTACAACAACATTTTGATAAAAAGATGCTGTTTGTAAAACTCTTTACACATATTCACAACATTCTGAGTCATTTAGACTCACACTGGGCTATGCTACAATACATATTTAAGAAACACACACACACACACACACACACACACACACACACACACACACACACACACACACACACACATATATATGGATCTACTTCAGTAGACCAACGTTTCACTTACCTGACACTCACATCGCCGAGACGAAAGGACTGTCAAACCCAGAAGACTGTCATCGAGAACACCGACTTTTCACTCAAGGTAAGCAACCACTTGGCCATCCCGAAAAAAAAAACTAAACTCACCGATGTGGGGGGTTTGCCCCCCAAAACCCCCATACCTAAATATACCAACTCCAAGATCGCACTACCGTGGGGTAAGGGCAAAGTTTAACAGGATGGCCAAGCAGTTACTTACCTCAAGTGGAAAGTCGGTGTTCCAGATGTCGGTCTTCTGGGTTTGTCAGTCCTTTCGTCTCGGCGATGTGGGAGAAGACCTATATATATATATATATATATATATATATATATATATATATATATATATATATGTGTGTGTGTGTGTGTGTGTGTTAAAATGGTGGCTTAATATTTCTTATCTAAAATTTAGTTCCAAACAACTGATGATGATAATAATGCTGCCAGAAGAATTAAATCATGCCACATAGTAAACTATCACATAAAATCATAGTTTTGAACAGAAATATGTAAAATATATTATGTTCTCCTGCATTCACAGTGGACAATCAAATGATAATTCATATTTCAGTTTTATAAGCTAGCATTATTTTATTAAGTAGCAACATTTTCAAAAGTTCAAGTTTTCTTCTTTAGTGATTAAATGTTGAAACTGTCCTAGATAAATGAATTTCTAACAATAAATATGATTTCTACAAACTTTTTCAGTTTGACGTCTGAGCCTATATAGGTTCATAGGTTCATACTAGGCTATCTGCCCTAGGGCATTTATAAGCCTAACCAGAGTGTGTTTGGCTTTCACCACCCATTTTAAATTAATTTTGCTATGCCCTTTTTCGAGGTTAGTATACTGTGCCTCTGTCTAACAGTGACACAGAAGGGATACCCTGGGTAAACCTACTATCTCCCATCCACTCATCAAGATTCCTCTTGAAGATAGTCAATGAGGGACTCTGCCTAACCTGGACTGGGATTTTATTCCAGAGTGAAGGGAGCCTCTGGGTTATGAATCTGTCCCTCCAGCATGTCCCATTTATTTCAGTGCTGAGGTTCAAGTCTCTCGAGCGCGTGGCTCGATGGGATTTGGATTTTCTGAGGTGCAGCGTGTCCATTAATTCCGGGTTGGACATGGCTTTATACGTCAAGGCACAGATCGCCTCTGAGCAGGCGGTATGCCTGCTCAGAGGTGATCTGAGCAGGCGGTATGCCACTGAGTAGAGCTGGAGTTCCTTTAACCGGGCAGCATATGGCATCTGTTTGAGCCCTTTGATCCTCTTGATGAGGTACTTTTGGGGTCTTTCCAGTTGCTGCAGGTGTCTGGTAAGGTACATCCCAAAAGGGGCAATGTACTCAATTATGGGCCTGATGAGGGATGAGTAAAGAGGCACGATGACCTCCCCTGATCTAGATGTGAATCCCTTCATGATTAGGTGAGCTATATAAAATGTTTTTCTAGCCACTTTGGCCACGTGGTTGTCAAATGAGAGATTGCTATCAACTTGGGTCCCCAGGTCCCTAATTACTTCTTCTGTACTTAATGGAATACCACCTATGTGGTAATTTGTGGGCACTTTGTTTTTGCCAAAGGGGATGACTATACACTTTTTGGCATTTAGCTTGAGGCCGTGGCTCTGGCACCAGTTGTCTGTTTCTATGAGGCCCTTTTGGAGGATGCTTGTGTTGGCTGGAGAGTCAATTATGGCGCCCAGTTTGCAGTCATCTGCGAACTTGGTCAGCCACAGTCCTTCCCTGTTGGCCTGTACCTCCGAGAAATATATACCAAACAAGAGAGGTCCCAGGACTGAGCCTTGTGGGATGCCACTTGTAACTGGTTTGGAGTCTGACATGACTGCAGCAATTCTACCCATGTGGGTTCTGTCCTTGAGCCAGTTTACAACCCATCTAGTGACATAGGGCTTTATATTTAAGCTGGTGAGCTTATCTATAATGCTCGAGTGGGGTATTGTATCGAAGGCCTTTGCGAGGTCCAGGTAGGCTGTGTGGACCACCTTCCCCTCGTCAATGGCCTTGGTGATTGTTTCAAAGAAATCGACCAGGTTTAAGAGGCAGGATCTGCCCTTAACAAAGTCGAACTGGGTAGGATCCAGTGTCTGTAGGTCCCCAATATCTTTATTTATGAGGTCCATGATGATCCTTTCCATAGCTTTGCAGACCAAGCTAGTCAGGCTTATGGGACGATAGTTTCCAGGATCCATTGAGGCACCACCTTTGTGGAGAGGGACCACTGTTGCTGTACACCACTCTTTGAGTATATATCCTGTAGTAAGGCTGAGATTGAACAGTAGTTTTATGTTTGGGTTTAGCTCTTCTTGGAGTTCATGTAGGATGCAGCCTGGGACACCATCTGGTCCCATTGATGCTGTGTTTTTGCTTTGGAGAGGCAGCTCTTACCAGAGCATCAGAAATGACAGGGGGGCAGCACTCTGCTGGGATATATATTTGCCCTTTTGGTGTGTGGGGGGGAGAAGTTTGTGCTGAACCTGTTAGCTAGCATGTTGGCAATGTCTGTGGGTTCGGTGTATTTTTTGCCATTTTGGACTAATTCTGAGCATATCTGGGAATTCCCACCCAGGTTACTAACATAACTAAAGAAAGCTTTGTGATTATCCTTAGTGGCCTGTGCAATTTTTCTCTCAAGGCTGGCCTTAGACGATTTTATGAGTGCCCGTAGTTTTTTGCTAATACTAATCAGAGATGCTATCCCTTTTTGGGATTTTGCTCTATCATGTAGTAGCTTCCTCCTTCTATTGTATAGTTTGTTTATGGCTGGGGTCCACCAGACAGGACGTCTGCATTTGGAGGATTGGGTCTTGGTTTTATTTGGGATTGCATGATCCATGCATTCCTGAAGGTGTTCATAGAATGTGTTTATAAAGGATTCTGCGGTCTGGGCCGTATTTTCCACAGGCCCGGGGGCTTTGAAGGATTCCACCTCAGTTTTGAGGAGTGTAAAATTTGCTTTAGAGAAGTTTTTCACTGTGGTTATCTGTGCAGGGGGTGGGGTCGGGATGTGAATATCCAGTGAGATTAGTTTATGGTCTGATCTTACCAGTGAGGGATACACTTCTGGTCTGGAGCATAAAGTCCCCATGTTGGTGATGATCAGGTCCAGTATGTTTTCCCCTCTTGTGGGAGTGGTAACAAGTTGTTCCATAACATTTGAGTTTATAAATTCTAGGAACCTTTGGGCTAGGGTGTTGGAGCTAGAGTAATGCTCCCAGTCTATGTTTGGGTAGTTGAAGTCACCCAATATAATGGTGTTTGGAGAGACCTTCATATTTTCCAGTGTTCTCAGGAAGGCCGAGTGGGGTTCCTGGGTTTGGGAGGGTGGTCTGTAGCAGGCTATAAACTGGAAGGCAGTTTTACCCACTGTTAGTTGCACATGGATAGTCTCTGATGCTTTGTGCTGTGCCACCAACCTGGAGGTGTGGGTATCTTTGATGAATATTGATACTCCTCCCTCCTTTTCTGGTTCGGTCCAAGTTTTGGGGCCGAAAAGCATGGTATGAGGTATAACCTGGTAGTGCTGGGGTGCTCTCGGGAGCCTTGAACCAGGTTTCTGTTACTGCAAAGATATCGATGTTCTCCATGCTAAGGAGAGTTTGCATCTTGATGTTTAGACTTCTGGCGTTGAGTAGCATTACTCTTAGTTTCTTATCCCTTGTGATACCTATGGAGGTGGGTTTGTCTTTTGAGCTTTGCCTAAAAAAGGAACTATGGGGATAGCAAGAGCCTTTGCCAATATCCGAAAGCCCAGGGGTGACAGGTGCAAGCTGTCCCTAGTGAAGCATCGTGGCTTGTCGAGCATGTCATCCCAGGCTGACAGGCATTGGATCCCCTTTGAATGACACCAATACTTAAACCAATTGTTGAAATTGATCATCTTGTCTTCATATTGTGGCATCATTCTTGGTGAGGGTAAGATGCTACTCAAGGTCAGGGTCATACCGGCCTGGGCTACATGCTCAGAGAGCTCCTCTATGTCTCTTTTCATGTAGTCCAGGGAGGTACGTCTCAGGTCATTCACACCAGCATGGACAATGACTGAGTCATATTTGTACTTGCCTTGGAGTGACCTGAGTGCTTGTGTTATGTGGTGGATCCTAGCGCCGACAGGCAGCTCACCATGACCTTCTCCTTGTTCAGCCTGGTGAGCGGGATGTCAGTGTGCCTGATGATAGAGTCACCTATTACAAGTGTATCAGGTGTGTTGTTTAGCCTTAAGGGCTGTGACTGTTCGGCACACTGGCTTTGTGAGCTATGTGTTGCACGTGTTTTGTTTTGGGGTAGCGGTTGCTTGGGTGTCTGCTTTGGAGGTCTCTGCTGCTTAGGCAGATTTTTATTTAGAGTCTCCGAGTATGTTTTTGTGTGTTTATGTGCTTGGTTTGCTGTCGTGGTAGGTCTATGTGAGACTGGAATTTTAGTGAGTGTGGTTTCCTTCTCCTCCTGACTGGTTACGCCAGTACTGAGTTGAGAGAGCTTAGCCTCCAGTTTGTCTATATGGTTGCATCTCTCACATGTGTTGGAATTTGTTGGGAGGAGGAGAGGGTTGTCTGTGTACATGAGGCAGTTGTAACATTGCCTCAAGATTCCCAGATTCACCAGCTGGACTGGAGAGGAGATTGACAACTGACCTTTGGACATGCTAGAATAGTATTGGGAATTCCTTTATAATTGAAAAAAGGGCCAATGGGGAACAAGGTACTCAAGGGGAGTTTGTGAGGGTGTAGTGCTTTTAATTTTTTAGTGCTGACTTATATAATTGCTTTAGTGAGCAAGTGCCAGGTAACTTAAATGCAATGTGTTACGGGTAACTTAAATGTAAAAACGACAAACAATAATTTTCTTTCAAGTGAAACAAGGAAATAAGTACAGTAAGCAATGCAGATATCACTAGGGATCCACAGAAGCGCTGAAAAGCCGCATTTTAGGTGGAATCAGCTTTTCAGAGAAATAACAAGCAAACAAACAACAAGCATACAAACAAAGCTAGATTCAGCAGGCCTGGATCTAGTCTATGCTACAGCAAACAAGGTGTACCAATTACAGTAAGAAGCAGTTCAAATATGCAGGTACTATAAGCCTTTAACCAGAAATTCCCAGCTCAGAAGGGCAGAGTCCAGCCTCTCCTCCCACAAGAGTGCAGACCACGAACCCTCTTAATGTAAAATAACTGGCCTGAAGCCCAAGTGCTTAAACCAGAACTAATACACTTTTAGAATAACAGACACTGAGCCCTCAATCAGCAGTTCCCAACTTAGAAGGATGTAAGCTACCTGTCCTGCCACCACAGTGCAGGCCACAAACCTTCCTAATGTAAAACAACTGGTCTGAAGCCCAAGTGCTTAATCCAAAAGACTTAGAATGATAGCTACACTTTAATCAAGTTACTACCAAGCAGTAATAAATACAATTGAATACTTTAAAGAATGCCTGGATTAGTGCTCAAGTTATACAAACAAAACTAGATTCAGCAGGCCTGGATCTAGTCTATGCTACAGCAAACAAGGTGTACCAATTTCAGTAAGAAGCAGTTCATATATGCAGGCACTATAAGCCTTGAATCAGAAATTCCCAGCTCAGAAGGGCAGAGTCCAGCCTCTCCTCCCACAAGAGTGTCTTCTTATCTAGCTAGATGTAGTCTATTGTTTCCCATGTTTCAAAGCTTCATAAGTTGGTCACAGAACATTTCTAACTTTTATTCTAGTATATGTAATCTCAGCAATTCAAACTACCTTTATAACCATAAGCTTTTGGATTTGGTTTTAGTTCTTCATATTCTTTTTGTATTTTCCATGTATTCATTTATTTACTGTTGTAACAAAATATTTCCAATTGCTTGGTATATGGTTATAAGAGAAAAGTAGGTAACTGTACTAGTTGATTCCTAAAACTAATTCTTCAGTATAGCACACACTTTCCAACTGAATGGTCTGTGCTGCAAAAGAATATCAATTAAATAACATACAAATGTCTATATTTTGCCTTTATATATACTGCAAATACTACTGCTGAAATACACTGCGCAACAGGTATTCAGATGATACAGTGAAGAATGAAAAAGGCAGGTCAAGGCAGGGATAACCTAAAATAAAAACAAAACAATATTTCACATACTTTGAAGACTAATTTAAGGTACACTTTCTAGAGACTGTACCATGAAAGGTGTTCGAACAGAACTTTCTGAGATCTTGAAACAGGGTTCCTATCAGCATCTTGAACATTGACAATATCGAATACGATATTGTCAATGCGAGAATGCTGAAAGTGCCGAACATCGAACAGGTAAACGCAAATCTTTGTAAGGGGAGATTTCTGTTTACTGCAATGTAGTGTGGTCTCAGATTTGGTATATTTAAGTAGCGGGTATGTGGGGGGCGCAGGGGGGCTTGCCTACACCCTTTAGGTTTTTTTTTTTTTTTATTTTTATATCGGCATTCGAAAATTTAATAGTTCGATCATTTCAGTTTGATATTTTGTGATTCGAACTATTACATTTTCGAAATGGTGATATAGACCCTTGAAACAAACAAACAAACAAAAAAACAAACAAACAAGGTATTTCTAGGCAATGAGGGGTGGAAATGATGGGGATAAATCAGGAATTGTTTCCTTCCCAAAGAGAGTAAATAGCCCAAGGGAAAAGCCTGGCAACTAAGGTTTTGAAATGAAGCATAAAATGGATCATTTGTAGATGCATTAAGGTGACCTGCATCTCAGTCATGTGCATGATGAATGGTAAGGCAGGTGATGTGAGGAAAGGGGTGAGTTGGAAATGTCAAGACAAGAAGGTGCTACCTCGGAAGCAATAGGGATCACTTAACACATTCTGCCTTTAGTAAGGTATATGCCATGGAGTGAATTTTCAAACTCAGTCATATTTTAATGCACTTTCATTATACTACTACAGCTGCTCGTCATGTTTTGTCATTTCATATAGACATTGTCACAATAAAATTAGCTACATTTTTGAATAAAAGAAAACAAAGCATACATATGAAGCAAACAGTCATGTTATGCATGCAATAGATTGTTTTGTACTCTACATTTTAACTTAAACCATATTTTTTTTAGATGTTTCGCACCTTTTACCCTCTCAGGCCAAACCTACTTCATCTTCAGTAACTGTTCCTTCCTCTTGTTCTGAACTCAGCTGTAAAAATGATGGCGTCTGCATCATAGAAAACAACAAACCTGTATGCAGGTAATGAAACATGTACTAATTTATTTTTTAAACTGTAAAAGAATGTTCATAAGGAATGATTGATAATACCTGCTAACATCAAAGTGTATTCCAGTAGAACAAAACTCATCCCCATTTTCAGAAAGCCTGCATTTTCATCTTTTTCTCACTTATCTCCTAGTTCTGCCTAGTGCTCAGATTTGCACATTCTTCACTACTAGAAAACCTCTGCTACTCTATGAGACATTGTTTCTCTTTAAAAAAGTTGCATACATCAGTGGAGTGGATGCTTGAGATGTTATACAAACAGGCTAGACTTTGCTCATGTTTAATGTTTGTTTGAAAACAGTTATATTTTACACTGAAATGTAAGTCAAAGCAGGATCATTTTTGGATGCACCTGGTCATATGATCCATGAATTATATGTCCTAATACATGCCTTAAAGACTTCCTGAATCATGGATAAACCATATCTGTAGTACCTGTTTTGTTTATGTCAAGCTATTTCACATTATGGGAAAACTGTTCCAGTAGTGGATAAGTCATGTCAATGGTACCTGTTGCAGTTTAACAAATGTGAACCAGAGCAATATATCACAATATATGGAGAGTTTCAATCAGTCCTGACTGTGAACTGAACTACAGAAACAGTGGAATTTATAAAGAAAATTATTTTGCTTCCTAAGCACAGAGTATTAATCATATTATTCTATTTACAATACACTTAATAGTTTTGGTCTTTTACTTCAAATCATATAGTAAGCAGAGTATATAGCTAGTACAATGTTCCCAAATATGCCATAACTATGGACCACACAATGCTGAGAGGAAAGACTGCAACTTCTGCAGGAGGAAGTGGAAAGAAAACAGATTATTAGTGTTTTTAATTTACACCTAACAATACAGCTAAATATTTTGTGTCAATAATCTTGCATCATGCTGGCTTTTGAAGGATGTATAATATGACCAAATTTACCTTGAGGTATAATACAAGTAAAATAAAATTCAGTAAAGCACATTGGCTTGAAGACAATACATAGATTTATGCTTTATTACCTATGTTTATCAGTGTCTATGATATGTGTCTGCTCTGCAATTTGATTATTGTAGCCTGGATGTCATAGATACACTCAGTGAAAATGGTATACATACCTGTGCATAATGTGGCTAACATAAATATGTTTGGGAGTCAGTATCTGGGAATTTGGGGTATATGGTGCACACACACACCCACACATTATGCCATGAGGGATCGTATAAACAACTTCACGGCCCCCTCCCCCTCTGTAGGAACTGGCACCAATGTCCAAATCTACACCAAAGTACTATACGAGCATTTATACAGATGCATGGAATCAGGAATACCTGACAGGACAAAATCATCCTCCCCAAGGAGGAGTAAACCTGTCTGGTGGACATCTGCAATAAGTAAACTATATAACAAAAGGAAAAATTGCTGTCCATGACCAAGAAGGAGCACGTGCCCAATTGGAAGCAATCTCTCCTTAGCCTGAACAAGCAAGTAAGAGCACTAGTGAAATCCTCTAAAGCAAACTTCGAGTCCAAATTGGCCACATCTACTAGAAACAATCATAAGGCCTTCTTCACATATGTCTGCAATCTTAAAGGAAGCACCCAGATCTGTTCAGAACTGGTGGTCAATGACACCACATACACAAATACTGTAGAAATAGCCAACCTACTGGCTGACAGATTCAGCAAAAACTTCACCGCTCTGTTCCCCCATAAGTAAATCAGGACATCTCCAGTACCTGCCCCCCACCCCTTATCTCTAGGGAACAGGTCATCACTGCCTGCTCAAAAGCAAAATATACAGCCTCTGTGGGACCTAATAACATCCCAGGCTGCATCCTACATGAACTCAAGCATGAACTTGCAGCACCATTAGGCACCCTATTCATCCAAAACCTGAGTACCAGCTTTGTTCCCACCAAGTGGAGGACACCCACTGTCATCCCTTTACACAAAAGTGGAGCATCCACCGATTCTGGAAATTATAGACCCATCAGCCTAACTAGCCTGATCTGCAAAGCCATGAAACAGAATATCACGGACCTCTTTAACAGGGACATTGGCATTCTCCAAACACTCAACCTCACACAGATTGGCTTTGTCAAGGGGAGGTCATGTCTGTTAAATCTGGTCAACTTCTTTGAGAGAGTCACCAAAGCCATGGATGAGGAGAAGATGGTGCACACCGCCTACCTTGACCTGTCCAAAGCCTTTGACACTATTCCCCACACAGGCATAATAGATAAACTCTCTCAACTAGGCATCAATCCATATGTTACCAGATGGGTAGCAAACTGGATCACTGATAGAACCCACTTAATCAAAATAGGGGAAGCCACCTTAAGCAGTACACCAGTAATGAGCAGTGTACCCCAGGGATCAGTCCTGGTGCCTCTGTTATTCAGGATATATTTCTCTGAGGTGCAGGCCAAAATCAGTGGGCTTTGGCTGACCAAGTTTACAAATGACTGCAAGCTGGGTGTGATCATCAATTCCCCAAGTGATATGGACGTCCTCCAAGATGGTCTTACCCAAACAACTGACTGGTGCCAGAGACATGGCCTCAAGCTGAATGCCAAAAAATGCATCATCATCCCCTTTGGGGAGAGTGATGTCCCCACATATTATCACATTAATAACAATGTCCTAAGCATGTAATCAGTCGTGAGGGATTTGGGCACCCAGATTGATAGCAGCCTGACTTTTGAGTACCATATTGCTTCTGTTGTATGGAAATCTTTCTACATGGCCTACGTAATAAGTAAAGGTATCTCAATCAGGGACAAGGAGGACATAAAATCCTTGTATTCTTCCCTTATAAGTCTAATTATTGAGTACAACACCACCTTCGGCATGTACCTCGCAAACCACATACAACAGCTGGAAAGACCACAGAGGTCCCTCACCAAGAGAATGCAGGGCTTCAAGCATCTACCCTACACAGATAGCCTAAAAGCCCTGCCCCTCTACTCAGTTTCATACAGACTCCTCAGAATCTGGCATACAAAGCAATCTCAGAGCCCGCCTTGATAGGACTGCTGCATATCTGCAAATCAAGCTCCACTCAAGAAACCTACATGCGTGACCTCAGCCTTGTCTGTGACATCAATAGGACTTGGTGGCCGGACATATTTGTGTCCCAGAGACTCCCCCATCTGGAGAATAGACTCCCTCTCTACGTCAAGCAGAGTACCTCAATTATCCCTTTTTAAGCACAACCTGGATAACTAGATGAGAAACAAAAAATACACCCCTGGGATTCTACCTGTGTCCCTACTGGACAGATGCTTTGGGTGCTGACTTGTCAAAACATGGGCTAAACTCTTGGCTGGGCTTATAAGGGCCTCAGGGCCAATAGCTTAGTAACTTCATATGATCCTATGATCCTATGTTGACATATACACATGGTAATGAATACAGATATGGCAGGTTACATGATAGTATACCAGATACATAATCTTTGCTTAGATAGTTCACCTTCTTGCGTTGTAACATCTCACTTTAAAGGGCAGTAATGCATCAATATGGTCTTTTAAAACAGACATGATAAGCATACTTCACAACTCTACAGATGTTTGGAGAATGTCTAGATTTCTGACTCATATTTTTGCTCTGTTCCTCATAAAATTTGTGGTTTTCTTGCAAATCACTGGGATGGTCTCAGGACTGAAGTCACTAAATAATGACATACATTTGAGTTTAATGCTTCATATCTTTCAGAAAATGCATATTAACACAAATGCTGTTATTGTAGCAATGTTCTGAGTTTATAAAAGCAAGATTTAAAATCTGTTCCTATTTTTGGGCCTTTGCCCCCCCCCCCCCCCATTATGTCAGACTTTGTCCAGATTTCTTATTGCTAAGAGGTTGAGATGTATGATGACGGGTAACGCCAGTAAGTTCACATGAGTAAATGTGACCAGTGCCATGTTTAGCTTCTGCAGTGCACACTGACTCCAGCTTACACAGGGTATCACACACGTGAAGTTTGTAGCACTGGTAGTAGCATTCTCACTACTGCTCATACTTCCACCGTGATGCAGGAATCTGTGGTCAGCATATTATAGGATCACAGACGCACTGCCTTGGACATGTAGACGTGGTGTCCTTACAACAAGTTTCCGCCATATATTGTCAGTGCTGAGGCTATGTACACTCAATGAGCTGGACAGCATGAGGCGTTCTGTATATTCCTGTATTTGCTGTTATAATATAGCCCCACAGCAACACTTTACAAAACTGTACAACTCAGATTCAGCATTCAGCACAGGTGAGCACATCTCACATCAGCCTTTATATGTTTTCATACTTGCTGATGGATACTTTTGTGGATGCGTGTCTGTAACTGCATGTTCAGAGCCTGCAGCCAGGGGTGCAACTTATTATACTGATATTTATTTATTTATCAATATATCTATCCACAGTATATATGCATGTATCTTTTATTTTATTTATTTATTTTTTTGATGAAAAAAGCACCCATTTCAGCCATACCCTAGGAGTTACAGCAAGAAGAAAGAAATAAAAATAAACAAAACAAGATTACAAGAGTGGAAAGGCAATATATATACCCTTCAATGAAGGTAAAGTACAATAAGTAAAGAGAGTATTTATCAGTTCAGTCATGTTTACACGTGGTATTTACAAATATGTATAAATAATTACAGAGGTCTGGTTGTTTTGTATAAGTATTTAAACCATACAGACGAGAGATATTAGAAAGAATGAAGTAATTAGTAGGAAATGCTGGAAGGGAGCTGTTCAGAAGAGGAGAAAGAAAAAGGGGGGAACTCAGAGGTGGAGGAGGTTCTGAGGTCAGAAGAAGGAGGGGTTGAAGGTTCAGGGACAAGAGTTATTGTGATGCTGTATGATTAACGTAGGGGGATTAGGAGCATGCATGAGTGGGGGAAGAGTGTAATATGGATAAATGGGGGATGGCAAAAGCATTTGCATGTGGACATTTCTGTAGGAAAGATAATGATTGGAGCATGAATTGCATAAACTTGTTAATGTTACACATTTTAGAGAGTAGAAAATCCCAACGTTTGAGTGCAAAGGTGAAAAAGGCATGTTGAATGGAAGAAAGAGAAATTGATAGTGTGGCTAGTACTTGGGTATTGCTGGTCTGTAAATGAAGTTGGTACAGACTTTCATGGATGTTTACTCTCTAGCTGAGGGGTGGTAAGCACTCACTGTAAAGGCTTTTGCAGATCATGCAGAGGTGTATTGCATCAGCTCCTTTTTACTCCCTAGTTGTTGCCAAATTGGAATGTGTCACAAGAGGGTTCAATTCCAGGGGAGAGGAGCATCAACTCACACATTGTGGGACGGTTTGTACTGCTCTAAGGTTTCTGATGGAGGCTTAGGCAAGGGGAGGACAGACATATTTGAAATGGTAGTATATTTTTACAGTTTGCTCTTTTCCTGTCTGATATCTAAGAATATGATATTTGGTTACAACCAGGGCTAGCCTTGGGCCAGTTGGACCAATTAGATTCAATACACTCCTGCTGCTAAGGTGGGGAGGGAGCAGCCTTACTAGAACTTGAGATGAAATAAAAGTCTTCAATGTAAAGATCAAAGAAAGGGCTCTTCTACTTAAATCTGTAGCAAGCTGCTTGCTACATATGTGACAACCATCTGCTACAGTCAGTCTATTACACAATGAGCACTTCAGAGATTCAGAAATGATGACAAATGCAAGAACTGCTTTTGCTAAAACACCAGCATTTTATTAACAAATGCCACTATTTTATCAAATGCCAATACTACACTCCATACCTCTCTACTGTCCAGATTTTTTACTGTATAACACTTTTACCCACAGCCATTATAGCAACAACCCAATAACAATAATAATACAGTTATGTACATTTATGCTAAATTATCCTATGCAAATAAAAAAGATACACCAAAAGGTACTCAAACTTTAATACTAAGGATCAGATTTTAAAGCTGTACATAATCAGTTGTTATATACATGCATGCTTACAGATAAGTCAGTACATGACAATTTCCAGTGATGGAACATGATAGCCCTAGCAATCATTTGGACATAACATTAGCCAATTCCTTTCTCAGAATGTGAGCTCTAGATTTTCAAGCACCATTTCCATGATCCAAAAATGTAGCTTTATCAGTGATGGAATATCTATTCTTAGGGTACAATGTCCTGCAGGATGGACTTTTGTCCAGATGGAAGTAGATTGTTGACATGACCACAGTAAATGTATATAGTTAGCTTCCTTTTCATCAACTCCAATAGCTTGTATTTCCCTGATGCCTCAACTGCTCAGAATTTTGCAGAGATTTTTGCCTTATATTTTTGGTCTGTTACTCTTAAAATGTGTGCTTTTTTCTGACAAATCATTAACAACGGAAGTCACTAAATAATAATAAATAGATATTTTAGTTTCAGACATCATATACTTCAGAAAATGCATGCTAACGCAAAACCTGTTCTATCAATTTTCTAAGTTTACACAAAGAATATTTGAGCTCTGTCATATATTTTGGTTGTCTTTCTCCAACCACTACTTTTGGCTTTGTCCAGAATTCTTCTACTGAGATGCTGAGAGGTATACTACAGTCCCACACCATCAGCACCAGACAATTGCTACCCTTTTGTCACAGGCACAATACATTTGTTAGTGAATTAGAGCAATATTTAAAAATGCCCCTGATTTTGAACATTTGTTCCATCATCATTTTCGTCTTTGTCCAAAATGCTTGAGTAAAGACGTTGAGAGGTATGGTTGTGACTTGGCAGCTCCCCAATAGAAGCATAGCTAGGGTAGGGTGAAGAGGACAGATGTTCCAAGCTCAAGGTGTTAAGGGGCATGATCAGCAGATGTCAATCAGTTGGTAGTGCAGTACAAGCATTTCTGAATGCCAGTGCAGAACCAAATTCTGACACTATTTGCAATTTGCATGGTATACATTGTAGCAATATATACATATATATATATATATATATATATATATATATATATATATATATATATATATATATATATATATATATATATATATATATATATATGTATATATAGCTCATGGAGTAGCAGAAATCATGCCCCACTCTTGCTAAGGCTGGCCCTGGAGACCAACAGAGAGAGAAACTGACAGAGAGATAGTATGGTTATCTTTGTTTTCATGAAGTTAACATGGAGGGATGTTATTTAGGTTTAGATCTAATGTACTATGAAATCACTGACTCAGTATGATGTATATGAGAGAGGGGTGGGAAGGGAAGGTAGTTTAACCAGTTTTTGTGGGAACCAAAAAAACATGACTTTATTTTTTTTTTTTTTTGATAGATGGTTGTGGAGGGTGTTTTGAAGCACATGGAGAATAATTATCGTCATTGGAAATGTAGAAAAAAATGAGTCTATATCATATAGTCGAAGCTTTAGGTAATTGAATATCTAAAGCTCGACACCTAAACAGGGAAAGCTCTAAACTGCGAATGGCCATTTCTGCAAATTCTTTTCATGGGGAAAAAATTGCTTGGCTGTTATCAGGAATCTGCCCTTTTCTCCACTGTAGAGCAGTCTCGGTGTTGGTATATTTAGTTGGGGGGGCAAAGACCCCCAGTCGATTAAGGTTTGAAAATTTTTTTTTTCCTGCCAAGCAAATTTCCTTTCGATGTATAGGTGTCAAGCTTTAGGTATTTGATTACCTAAAGCTTCGATTATCTAATATAGACCCGAAAAAAGCAATGTCATCACCATATAGAATGATGTGGATGCAATAATAGATCCTTGTGGAACTCCAGCAGTAATATGCTGAGGAAATGAAAACAAGCTATTGTATTTAACTAAGAAAATTATGTTGGAAAGGTAGCTGTTGCACCATTGCAAAATGGAGGAACCAAAGGTGAATAAGGCTAAAGACTGCAAAATTGTATTATTCACAGAATGAGGTGAAGGCTTTGATATAATCTAGAAAGTGAGCTCCAGTGAGTAGGGATTGATTGGTGCTAGCTAGAATTGCATCAGGAAGTTGTTTATAGGGTTATAGGGTTGTGTTGGTGCTTCTGTGTTTTAGAAATCCATGTTAATAGGATGAGAGACTGTTGTATTAGTAAAGGAATGTGGTAAGCTCATTGTGGACTGCCTTCTCTAGAAGTTTACCAAGATGTAGTAAAAGTGAGATGGATCTAAAGTTGGCATTGGCAAAATGTTTGGTTGATTTGGAAATGGAGTGACAATTACTTTTTTCCCCATATATTACAGAATATTTGTTTTCAAACTTATTGAAGATTCATTGAATGCATTGTGATAGGGGTTTGCCATACTTCTTTAGGAACCATGGAAATAGACTATCAAAGCCTGGAGAGGGATGAGTTAAGAAGTTTTGATTTTTTTTGTGGCTATTTTCCTGAAGTAGAATGGGGGTAGGCAGGGTTACAGTGTCTCTTGATAAGTCTGATATCTCGGATAGTGTGTTGTGTGTGAGATGGAAAACTTAGTTACAAAGTCAGAAGTGATTATGGTTTTCAGAATGGGCTACTTTGGTAGGACCAGTAATGTGGTTTACTTCTCCTCAGACCTGCCTAGCATTGGAGAAAATGGAGGATTGCCTTTTGGGAGGTACATAGGTTTAGTCCTGTGAATAAGTTTCTTGACATCATTTTGCAGGTCTTTTAAATGCCATGTTCTTGAAATGAGTGTTTCTTTCTGGGAATGCTAGGCCTTGTCTCTTTGAATAGTTGTTTGAGTTGTGGGGTAAACCAGATAAGATGTGATGCCGTGTGTAACCAGAATTTCTTTGAAGTGCCCTACACATACTGTGCATATAGTATGCATATGTCATGAAGCTATGAATCTGCTATATGTTGTACTTATGATAATGAATAAATTACAGAGGCTTACACATGCTTGTTGTATACTTTCTTCATATGCAGCTCAGGCCATGTGCACAGACATCAGTGTGCATTAGGGTCCAATATTCCCATATACATGACAATAACATGAATCCTGCTTCTGCCTGAAAGTGCAGTACTATACCTGTAATGCTGTGAGCATTGCATTCTAAGTACAAACATGCGTACCTCTTGGTGATGTTGCATTACAGTTTAGATGCTGTAAACAGCTATATCAAATAACACCTTGCAGCCTCTGCCCTGATTACCATGCTATCTATGTTATGTGAGTGCTATGCATATGACACTATATTGCTTTAACTTTGGAATATGCTGTTTCTGAAGTTGTTGCATGTTATCTGGATGGTGGTAGCTACTGTCCTGGTCATCTTCCAATTAACAGCTTCCCAGAGGAAGCCAAATTGTTGTGCTTTGCAGAGGCTAACAATATCCCACTGGATTTCTGAGTATCATATTTTAGAGACCCTTCCAGATATGTTCAGGTAACAGACATGTGTTCATAAGGTTGCATAGCCAATTCCCCACCAGACATGTGACTTCATTATATTGCATATCCAATTCTCTAATGAATCTTTGGCAGGCATGACCTTCACTGTACAGGTCTTCAGGTATGTTCTATGGTCACTAGACTGAGGTTATCAGCTGCAGCTGTAGTGATTAGTTAGTTTCACATTATATGTTAATCAAATCATTATGTTACATATAGTGTAGTGATATACATATTTATGCTCCTTACATTGTACTGTGTGCCCTCTCTTGCTGTATCAATAAAACTAGCACACTCCCTCAACAACTCTCTGCCTTGCTCATATTCATGTCTGTACTCTGTCTTCTTATCAATCTCTGCATTAAATCTGTTTGGTGCAGTTGATATCCTTACATGTTGCAAGATGTGTATCCTGTGTACTTCTATACTCAAAACATAAAACAATGGTTGCATTTGTTTAATTTCATTTTCTCTTATATATCTTGTACAGCACACTTGTACAATACATTTCCTTTCTTAAACATATTCCTTGATCTCTGTTCTGTGTACTGAAATCTAAGACTGCTGTGGTCCTTGTCCTGCAGAGGTCTTGTTCTTTTATAGAGTGTACCTCATACATGTTCATGCATTGATTATATACATTACTCATCAATGAACTACATATTTGGTTCATACATTTGCAAAGGCAGAGTGCAGCTGATGTATCAGCATATGTGTGCACCATGTACATTACCTATTCTATGCAGAAGTTCATAATCAGTTAATTTGTGCTGCAAATCTCGTGGCAACTCACAGCCTACTTCTTTCATGGACCAACAATTACTTTGACAGCCAAGCATATGCAGCCAATTTTCCAGTGCATTGGCAGGCTTATCAAACTATGGAAGCATTGCATGGTGTTATGTCAGCCTCATGGTCATGTGGAAATGTACAGGGTATTACCATGCTTTTGCCCATGCTGGTGATCAGTTCTCCCAAACTTCTTGAGGGCAGGTGGCTATGGCACACCTGTAATATCACCTGTGGACTGATGAGAAGTTCCCATCGTCAGGATGAATAGGATACCAGTTACATTACACCACAGTATCATTTTTCTTCCTTGTCTTCCTCAGGCTGGCATGTTCCATCCATCCATTCATCCATCCATTTTCCAAAATCTTGTCCTAGCAAAAATCACAGAGATGTAACCAAATAGATGTGGAAAAGGATAACACAAGCCACTCGACCAACGTAGTATCAATTTATTGAAATAGCGACAATCCACAATGTTAAGCGCTTTCAACTGTAACCACAGTCTTCTTCAGAACACTTCATAAAACATTTTGACAGTATTTAAACTCTCACGACATCACAAATTTGAAAACCCCGCCAAAATTCTAAAAGTCACAGTACATCTTTACTTGATATGTTCTATGATGTATAAATAATAAATGACTATGATAAAATAGAACATAAATTAAAACTCTAATAAAATCTAATGTGATGAATCTAATGCAGCATCAGTATAAATCTGCCATTTGCTTTCTGATAAGGCTAATTGCATTTTAGGTGAGCAAGTGACCTGATCTATTATGTTGAAAAGGAAACTGTGTTGGCTACCTCTATCTAAAATGTGTCTGGATAAGGCATTATTGCTATCTTTTTTCTGGATTTTGTAAATATGTTCATATATGCGTTTTTTAAGATGACGCTCAGTTTTCCCTATATAATAGGCAGAACATGAAGTACATGTAGCAAGATAGACCACTTGCTTGGTGTTACAAGTACCATTCCTACTTTTGATAAAAGTGTGATTTAAATCTTGAAGCTGGATACCTCTCACTTCATTAATATACCTACACTGGTTACATGAACCACACTTCCGGGTACCCTTATTGGTATGTATGTGTAGATCACCAGTATGTGGTCTATTTAACAAACTTTTTAAACTTGGAACTGTCTTATATACACATCTGGGATAAGGGTCCCAGTCGTGTCCCATATGATGATCAGTGAAAACATCCCAATGTCTCTGTAAGATCTCTTTTATAGTATGCACGAATGGTGTATAAGTTAATACACATACTCTGCCTACTGTTGTTTTACCATGAATTTCTCGTGCTGTTTTACTCTCAATTCTATTCTGATCAGTAGGAAGGCACCTACTGATAAGATTGATGAGTTTATCAATTTCTTGAAAGAGTCTACTACATTTTTAAGATTTACTCATGAATTTAATACTCAAGAAATATCATTTCTAGTTGTTATGATTAGTCATCAAGAAGATGGATTCTCCACTAGAATACATCGGAAACCTACATTCTCCAACGACTATATACACTACACTAGCAATCATCCACCATATACATTTCGGAATGTGGTCAAAGGTCAATGTATTAGAGCAGCTCGTATGACCTCCATATTAGAAATGTTAGAAGAAGAAATAGGGATCATTTACAACCTTTTTCAGCAGCATGCTTATCCTGAATACATGCTTAAGGATATTACTCAATATGTATTGAGAGAATGGGGAAATAAATATCGCCCACTTTTAGGGCAAGATGATCAGAATAGAATTGAGAGTAAAACAGCACGAGAAATTCATGGTAAAACAACAATAGGCAGAGTATGTGTATTAACTTATACACCATTCGTGCATACTATAAAAGAGATCTTACAGAGACATTGGGATGTTTTCACTGATCATCATATGGGACACGACTGGGACCCTTATCCCAGATGTGTATATAAGACAGCTCCAAGTTTAAAAAGATTGTTAAATAGACCACATACTGGTGATCTACACATACATACCAATAAGGGTACCCGGAAGTGTGGTTCATGTAACCAGTGTAGGTATATTAATGAAGTGAGAGGTATCCAGCTTCAAGATTTAAATCACACTTTTATCAAAAGTAGGAATGGCACTTGTAACACCAAGCAAGTGGTCTATCTTGCTACATGTACTTCATGTTCTGCCTATTATATAGGGAAAACTGAGCGTCATCTTAAAAAACGCATATATGAACATATTTACAAAATCCAGAAAAAAGATAGCAATAATGCCTTATCCAGACACATTTTAGATAGAGGTAGCCAACACAGTTTCCTTTTCAACATAATAGATCAGGTCACTTGCTCACCTAGGGGTGGGAATTGGAAAATGCAATTAGCCTTATCAGAAAGCAAATGGCAGATTTATACTGATGCTACCAAAGCTCCTGGTATAAACGACCATATCAGTATAAAACCTTTTTTAGCATTAGATTTATCACATTAGATTTTATTAGAGTTTTAATTTATGTTCTATTTTATCATAGTCATTTATTATTTATACATCATAGAGCATATCAAGTAAAGATGTACTGTGACTTTTAGAATTTTGGCGGGGTTTTCAAATTTGTGATGTCGTGAGAGTTTAAATACTGTCAAAATGTTTTATGAAGTGTTCTGAAGAAGACTGTGGTTACAGTTGAAAGCGCTTAACGTTGTGGATTGTCACTATTTCAATAAATTGATACTACGTTGGTCGAGCCACATCTATTTGGTTACATTGTTGCAGTTCACCAGTTTTGTAAAAATCACAGAGATGGCAAGCTGAGCAGGACAGACCAGAATTATCTATTCTCATCAACAGTCATCAGCTCATTTTTCAAGATGCCAGGGTGATCCAAGGCAAGCATACCAATGCAATCTCTGCATGGTGTATTAGAACCGCCGTGGGGTTTCCTCTGAGTAGCCATTCTAGATAGACCTTCTTCAGGTGGTACCCATGGAGCATCCTCAGTAAGTACCCAAACCACCTCAGCTGGCTCTGTTCAGCTCAGAAGAGTAACGGCTGTACTACAAGATCCTTCCAAATTACTGAGCTCCTCCCTCATTAACAGAGGTTAAGCCCTGCAGCCTTGTGAATAAATGAATGAATGTTATTCTTATTACTTTTAATCATCAATTGCATCCATTAACTCACTACACAAATACCATAACAGTAAATAAGGTTGGGGACACAAAGTGACAGGTAAATTTATTTTATTTTTATTTTTTTTTTATTTTAACATTTGTTGACCGGGAGTGTCCGACTAGGTTCCACAGATCCTGTTTTCAGTGGAGGCCCGGGGAGAAATGCTCCAGAAGCATGTAAGAACGTTGCTCTGTGACTCATTTTTGCTTCACCACCAAAGTCTGAGATAAACCCTTCCTATGTTTGTTCACTACCTTTGGGTCTATTAGAATCGTAGTCTAGTCTGTACCTTTAACTGACACTTCTTCACCTAAAAAAAAGATCAGTCCATTAATCCTTCTACTTTCACTTATGAATAAGACCATAAGCTATGTAAATTCCTCCTCAGCCCTCCTCATCCATGGAAAATAATCCATTCTTTTCAAGGAAAGAACCTTGACCTCCTGATGAAGAGATACTGAATTTCATCATTCTCATTTCCCATTCAGTGGCAAACTGCATCACTACATACTGGAAATTATAGTTTCTTAAAGCCAAAAAAAAGACAGCACTGTCTGAAAACAATGGATGTAACCCTCATACCCCTACCTTGATGCCTGCTAATCTTGTCTTTTCCTTGATATCCTGTTTATGAAAATGTCAAGTATAAAAGAAGACGACAACTTTGAATGAGTTCCAGTTAATGATAGCACTGTGGGTACAAGACTTTATACAAAAAGAAGGAGCAAATGGCATACAGCAGTTGTCTCATAATCCCATACTCTGTAACTTCTCCCATAAGGCATTCCAGGCAACATGGCTATCTACCTTCTCTAGTTCCATAAACCCAAATGTAGCTGTCTGAGCCCTCCAATATCCATGCAAGGATAAATAATTGCTCCACTTTTCCAAAGCTCAGTTATCTAAAGACACCTCCTTTCTAGCACCTGACACAGACTTTCCTAAGGAGGTTATTGAGGATGATACCTCTATAACTGGAACACATTGTCCTGTCCAACATTTTCAGATTTGGAACCATTACCTCATATTGCCTAACCAGAAATACTATCCTCAAGTTCCATGCAACACTGAAAATGCTCATCAAGCATTATGCTTTGACAAATTCTAGTACATTTGCTATCTCCTTTGCTGCCATAATCTAGCCACCATGGAACTCCTTAATCATTATAGTGACTTTATCCATGGAAATGGATCAGATCCATCTGTTGCTAATGCATTGTTTCCTTAAAGAGGGTATGTTCACAGGATTTAGGAATTATTTAATAATGTGTTAACTCCATCTAGACCAAATCTTCCCATTTGAAGTTAATGTTTCATCACCACTGCTGAAAACAGACTGGACTATCTCCATGCCTTAAGAGGTCAGATGTTTTGCCAGAAACTCACTGAGGCCATCTGAAAAGTTTTATTCATGATCCCACTAAACCCCCTCAATGTGTCCACACTCAGACTTTCACTACTTTCTTTTTGGCCTGGCTGTGTCTAATAACTAAATATGGGGACCCCCTCCCACCCCACCTATTCTTTCATTGGAAGCTTTTAACTTGATGTTTTCCCTCACTGCTTCTGTCCTAAGATTGGATTGGTACTAGGATTACCACCATGACAAACACTTGATGTTTTTGAACAGATCTCCTTGCAATGATGTCATTTAAAGCAGTCTTGAATGAGACCTACTCAGGCTCTATATTCCTGACCTGTCCATCACGTATGGGAGATGTTCTTCTGGAGATGGGAGATGGGAGATATACTCATTCCATGCAAAAATGTTTAGTAGGAATTTACAGATTTCTAAAACACCTCTCTTTATGTTTAGATTTCCCCCTGACTGATCCATTTGCAGCCATTTTACATACCACACTACCAAGTGGTTTTCTTCTAATGGCTAGTACATCATCTTACCTAAATGCCAAGATAATATGGTCTCAGGCCTAATTATATATGGTTAGTAGAGCAGTTTAACCCATCCTGTAGAGAAGCTAAACCATTCTTATATCTGTCCACTACCTTCTGGTCTTTTAAAATCCTAGACTAGTCTGTTCTTTTAACTGCATTCATTTGTGTGGTTATATCTACCACATATCAATCTGTGCAATGAACACCATATATCCATCTATGTGCCATTGTCTACCAAATATCAGTCTTCAGCCATACCTGCCACACATTTATCTGTGTGGCCATGCCTCCCACATATCCATTTGTGTGGCATTGCCTATCACAGATCCATGTATGTAGCCATGCCTACCACATATCCAGCTGTGCGGCATTGCCTAGCATATATCAATCTGCTGCCTTGCCTATCACATATCCAACTGTGTGGCCATGCCTACCACATATTCATCTGTGTGCCATTTCTTATCATGTATCAATCTGCAGCCATGCCTACCATAGGTTCGGCTGTGCAGTCATGTCTACTAAACATCATTCTATGACCATACCTACCAGTCTGTGTGGCCATGCATAGCATATATCCATTTGCAGCATACTTCACTTGAGACATGTGGCACCATGAACATCTAGGTGCTGCAGATCGTAACATGTTCATCAATACTCTCTCTTTTCTTGAGCTTATGATTTTTAGACCTTCAGCCATTTACTCTTCAATGACCCTTCTTTAACCTTTCTTTGAATCATGTGCTGTATTAACTAGGGGCATTGATTAGCATGAATTCAAGCTTCAGCAAAATTGGCATGGTGCACCTTTGTATACCAATCATATACCTTGCTACTCCTGTGTCACTGAATCACAACTTGCTTGTGCAAATCTTACACACATGCATTGAAGTTATGCTCTGCTTAACTTGTTTATGAAATTATAAAAATGAAACAATGTTTTTTGATAGATGTGCTTTTCTAATCATGGTCATGAATTTAACATATTTGCTTGTCCCACAAAAATTACCCAGATTCTGATGTGCAAATCTGAAATAAATAACACTCATAGCCACAAACTAAGTCTGGATGGGAGCTAATTCAGCATTTGTTGTATCATACCAACATGCACAGTGTTATAAAAAGTCACAAAATGTTTACTGTGTACTTTCTAGTTGTTGTTTGTCTTTCGGCTTTTCCCAGTTAGGGGTCGCCACAGCAGAACTCCGGTCCGCTAATGATTGGCAGTAGATTTTCACAAATGCTGAGGTACCAGCCCAACATCCAACCTTCAACAAAGGCACACCCATTTACACATGGCTTTCGAACGCCACCCAACCACAGGGAGGACATGCAGACTCCACACAGAAGGCACTCCCCGCACTCCAGCCGAGAATAGAACGGAAGAACCTCTTGCTGTGAGGCAACAACGCTACCGCTGCACCACCGCAGCTTCCTGTGTACTTTCTAGTATTTAAAAGTTAAATCATTGAAGACTAGAATACCTTTTATATATACTTGCAGTTCACACCCATGCTTTCTTATGGCGTCCAGAACTTTTTTGGGTCTAGCTTCATTAACTAAGTGATGTACAGCTAATAAGAAGCAGCATTAGAAAGGGCAATGAGTTATTAACAAAATGACACTAATACTGTTAGTCTAGGATGTTCTGCAGTGGAGAAATTAATCTTTGTTTGCCACTTATTATTCATATTTTCAAATTTATGTTCATATTTTCACAACTAAGAGGCCTACATTTTATTGAGGTATATGATGTGAAAGGCCTACTTTGACCCATCGAATTTACAAATTACCAAAATGCAGTTTCACGAATCCAGTTTTGCAAAAGTGCATTTATCCGAAAATGCACTTTTGTAAAATTTTTTGAGCTTAGAGAGTTTGCTGGTTCCGGGATCCTGTGGTTGAGAGTAGCTTGTTGTTGTAGATCACAGTATAGTGAGGATAAGGGAATATTCCCTTTTCCCTACTGTAGTGAGATCTCGGAGATAGTATATATAAGTAGCGTGGGTGTGGGGGGTGCAGGGGGACTTGCCCCCATGCATAAATATGTGTAGTCATCTGTGTGGTTAATTTGTTTTATTGTTTGATGAGTAGAGTTTTGTGAAAGTGCATTTTTAAATGCACTTTCACGAAACCGGACTCATAAAACTGCATATCGGTAATTTTGTAAATTCGATAGGTCAAAGTAGACCTGATGTGAATCACCAATATGGGAGACAGTACAATTTACTGAAAATGCTGGTTTATATCACATTATACTGGCAGTGTTGCTAATTGTTTGTTAATAATTATGAAAATAAACAATATTTCCATATGCGTTTAATAATTAAAAAAGCAATTGACTTGCAAAATGTTGCATGATATTAGGTGAAACCTTAGATGCTGTTGAAGAAATGCTTATATTTGTACTGTACTTTGTGCATATTAAGAGATATCCAGTATTATTTCTATTGCTAATTACACAATTAAACATATATTTTCATGTTTATGCAAATATCTCAATGCATTTGCACTTATAGAGGAATTTCTTGTTGTCATGTGGAAGCTTATGTCTGGTTAACAGAATTGTTCTAACAATAGATGCCTAGGTTGTATAGTTTTCAAGATGTGAACATATGTTTGTAAAAGTTTACAATTTATTATTTATTTTATTTTATTTTACATTTGTTAACCGGGAAATTCCGACTGGACCAGGTCCATTTTCAGCGGCGGCCCAGGGAGAAAAGCTTGGGCATCAAGTTATACAAATACAGTACATCCAGCATAATACACAAAACAGGTTACATCATGTATGATGAGCATAGTAATATAACAAGAAATTAATAAAACACTCCAGGTAAAAGAAGATATAGAACATAGGTAAAAGACAATGTCAATTATACATTGGTAAGAGAAGAAAATATATCAAGTAAAATTCTACAGTTAAAAGTACCCTTTCAGATGACCAAGCCTACAGGGGATCAGAGATCCAGCATGTGATCAGAGAGGAGTTTGGGGAGTTAATAGTAGTGTGGGTAGGGTTATATGATACAAGGGCATAACTAGGTACTAAGAAGATACGATTTAAGGGAGTTTTTGAATATGGACGTGGAGGAGGCAGTGGACATGGATAGGGGAAGAGAGTTCCAATTTCTGGCAACGGTGTGGGAGTAGAGTGCTTTGCTTGCATTATTGTTAGCCCTGGTGATGGAGAGGAGAGATTTTTCACTAGATCTTATGTACCAGTTTGCAGTATAGATAGTAAGTAGGTTGGATAATGAGGGTTTTTTCCAGGATATTTGAGAATATTGCAGGCTGTGCCCAGCTGGTGATAGTTGAGTAGCTGTGGTAGCTCAAGCCATTTTAGTTATTTTAGTGCAGTCCAATAATGGGTTCTATAGGTTGAGTTAGTTGCAAACTTGGCTATTTTATTGTAGCATGATTGTAGTTTGTCTAGGTCACATTGTCTGATTTGGGTAAAGATTGGTGCTGCTTATAATAGAGTTGAGAGAAGCTGGCTTTGTGCAATAGTGACTCTTGCTTTTTGTGAGAGAAAGGACTTATGTCTGTATAGGGAGCCTAGCTTTTTGTGTATTAGTTTTATGGTATATGAGATGTGAACATCAAAGTGGAGATTATTGTCTATTTCAATGCCCAGAAGTTTGGTGTGGTTAGAAGGGGAGATGGTGGTGCCATCCTTAGATGTTATGGTAAAGGGGGTGGTTGATCTATTAGGGGTAAATAGTAGCAGTTTTGTCTTTTTGGGATTTAGAATTAGTTGGATACCTGATATCCATTTTTCTACTGAGTTAAAGGTATCTTGAGTGAGTGTATGTAGGGTGGTGGGAGATGAAGTGGAGCAGATCAGGTTGAATCATCTGCATATTGTATGAGTGTGGCATGTTGTGTAAACCTATTAAGGTTATTTGTGAAAACAGAGAACAATAGTAGGCCCAGTATAAAGCCCTGTGGGACTCCTTTGGTGGTTGGAAGATGTGTAGACAGAGTTCCTTTCCACTGGACTGATTGTTGCCTGTCAGATAGGTAGCTTCTGAACCAGGCTATAATATATTACAGTATTTTTGGAAAAGGTTATGAATGTATTGACTATCACTGTAAAGAATGCTTTACTAATAACA
This sequence comes from Protopterus annectens, assembly GCF_019279795.1. Lineage (NCBI taxonomy): Eukaryota > Metazoa > Chordata > Ceratodontiformes > Protopteridae > Protopterus > Protopterus annectens. The sequence continues at coordinate 1,333,795,407 of NC_056731.1, read as the reverse complement.
TTGCTATTTGTACAGTTTTATAGATGTTATTGTCCCCAAAATATTTACATTTGTTTGTCTTATGCTTTTTTATTTTCCAGAAAATGCTCCGGAAGGCAGGATGTGTGTAGGCTGCTAGAGGTGTGATATTCTACACCACACAGCTTTTAATGAGTTAAGGGTTTTGTATGGAATATTAACTATAAGTTTGTATAAAAAAATCATATAATAAGAAATATAGACATGAATATTTTCCAGCACTCGAACTGCCTGCACATCAGTTACACTGAATAGGTTGTATCTGCACTGCAGGGAATGAAGAAGCTACCATTTTAAGCTTACCTAACAGGATGACAGAATCTTCAATATAAATCTCCTAAAAACATTTAAAATTACCAGACATCTTATTCCGGATGGAGTATAACAAAATAAGAACACTATACTACCCTAAAACAAGTGCAGTGAAATGTTTTGCTTCCAAGGGCTGAAGTAATATATAAATAAGATGCAAAATTTCTGAAATATGAATTTAATGTCATTAACTGACCTTCAGTTCTGTAACCTGTAAGCTCAAGATTTATTACCTGTCCTCCTTAACTCAGTCCTTTGCCAAGAACTTAGGGTCAAAACTAAATTTGAAACAAAAAGAATTCTAGAGCTGAGTCATAGGTACACACCTTACAAGTTTCTACTTTTCTTCTGCATGCGTGTTCTTTTCAGGAGTTAATAATTTAGGTTTGTACTTCTATTGATAAAGATGCTGTAGTGAAGTACTAATGCAGAAGGGGAAGATGTCACTCTTATGGTGATGATTAAAACACTGAAGATGCACCTCTCAGCTGCTGCTGATTTTGCAGAACATCTCTGATTTTGCTGCTTGTTTTTGTCCTACCCATTATAAATGCTTTTGATTTTTGAAAAGCATTGAAGATTACAGTCAGCAATGCTAGATGTAAGAGTTTCATGCTTCTTATTCTTCAGAAATGTATACTTGTGTAAAAACCTGTTGCTCTATTAAGATTTTCAATTGAATTATAGTAACATTTAAAATTGTTCCTGATAAGGGGCCTTTATTCCTCTCCCCCCATTATTTTGGTTTTATCCAGAATCCTTGAGCAAAATGTTAAGAGGTTCTCTTTCAACTGTTCCTGATTTTGCACAATATCCCTGATTTTGCCTCATATTTTTGTCCTCTCCCTTGCAAAAGTTCAGATTTTTTCTGGTAAATCACTTAGGATTACAATCAATCAGTAATTTCAAAAATTCAGGTATCATACTTATTGTTCAGAAAATGCAAACCTTGTTGTGTAAGTTTTTAATTGAATTATAATAACGTTTAAAAATTGGCACTGATTTTGGAACTTAAACTCCCATTAATTTCTGTTCTGACTCTGATTCTTCAGCAAAGAAGTTGAGATCTATGCTTCCAGGCATTCTGTCTGCTACTGCCACTGCCCTTTTACTCTATAGTTCAAGGTCCAATCCTGGTAATATCAGCTTCTTCCTTTCTTTGACATTTCTCTCTCTCTTGCTATTTATTCCACTCCCGTAGGTGACACTTCCCACCAGAATTGCTGTGTCCCACGTGTAGTGATTTTTTTATTTGTTTGCCTTGACTATCAGCTGCCACATTTCAGTATACTTGGGCAGCCTTTCCACATCTTTCCTTAGACTCTTTCTTCCATCCTCCACTGCCGCACCTATCTCTATGTCATCAGCATGTACTCAGTTCTGTCAGTTATGTCTGATACAAACACATTGCAAAGTACTGGACAGAGAACCCACCATGTAGCACTAGATCAATCACTCTCCTTTTCAAGGACAATGACATTGTCCTTCCACAACATTCTATCTCCTAGCGTTCAAGCAAGCAGCACTCCAGTTGTTCAGTCTCAGCCTTCCTGCCAACTCCTCTAGTTTTCCTGGAAGCAACCTATTCAGGGTGAAGTCAAAGGCCCTGAAATCTGCAAAGACCATATCAACTGGTAATGCCCATTACGGTCTGTTATGGTCATAAGGATAGATCAAATTTGACTGACTGCTCCAAAGGACCAACACTCTGTGTTGACTGTTTTCTTGGAGGTAGTTGTTCTGTAGGAAAACAACCCACCTCTACTCATGACTTTCTTGTCACCTTTCATTTAGGCTAGCAGACTTGTAATTCCCAGGATTTTTATGTTCCTCACCTCAATTTAGGTGTACAACTCTGGCCATTATCCAGTCTGCTGACATTTCTGCACTAGCTAGTAATTCATTTAAGATATCCACTATAGGTTCATGGGTTCTTACTAAGCTTTCCACAAAAGAGAACACTGTAGGGAAGCCAAGAACAAATGGATGACCAGGTAGGCTGCCTTAATAAAGGTACGGTGGGATGTCGGTGAAGAAGCTGGGCTACCGGTAAAGCCTTGAGTACCTGAGCGTTTGTGGTTGAAGGCTGAGTAAAGCCTTTAGAAAGGCTTCGTATACAGGTCATAGTTCCGGCTGGTCAGGTCACCTGGTGAGAGGAACCGCTAGTGTGGCAGCTAGAAATCAAAGATGAAACACACAGAAAAAACAGGCAAAACAACGTAAATGTGGCTCGGCTAAGGAGCTCTGCTCACCATGGTGGCAAAAAAATCAACGTAGTAGAAGATCAGATTCTAGAAGGTCGTACTTTATTGAAGTAAAAAGTACCAGAAGTACAATCACCATCGAAGCGCAACTTGGTCCAAATTGATCTCAGGAGGAAGGGAGGGAGGGTGTGAGGAGGGAATAGAGGGCACAGAGTGGAGGGTGGGTAAAGTGATATTGGAGCAAAATTTGTCCACAAGAATATTAGCAATGTTCTTTGAAATCAGAGAACGAGGTGACATTCAAGATAAATTCAGTACAGAAATAGTGGTTACTTCTATATTTCCTAATATAGCAGAAGAAGACCTGATCGTTGTCTTTTGAATTAATTGTAACACTAAGTTCATAGTTGGTCTTACATTTCCTAATGCTAAGTTTGAGAGATGTTCTTATAAGTTTTAACTCCTTTTTATAATGATTTATTTATTTGTTTTGAATTTAACCAGGGTAGAACACTGATCCCACCAGAGTTATTTTAGTCACAGCCCAAGGGTAAACCCAGTAGATACATGACATTATATACAGATTAACTGACAAGACATAATATATACATGTATTATATACATAGCAGATATTGGAGTTGGCACGCTGACAGAATCATAATGAAAAGTAGAGTCAGAGCCAGCTATGAAGAGGGAAATATGGTCAGAACAGGTTATGTTATATGACCAGAGACAGAGAGACAGCTGTTGCATTTTCCTAGAGTCTAGAAATATACTTTTAGTTCTGATTGGAAAATTAGGTAAGATGAATGACCTTTAAAAAGATGGAAGAGATTGGACCAAGGATTAAGAAAGCATGGTCTGTGCTCTGAAACCTAGCTTGGGAGGCTTGGAGAAGAGGACCTTAGTACTTAAGATTGCTAAGAGTATATGTTAGTGCAACTCTGAATGGTCCACAGGCTAGCTAGAGAAAGAGCTCATCTAAGTTTAAACAGTTGAGAGATGAGTAGAAAATCAGCAAGTTGCTCCAGTTAGCTTTTTAAATGGTGTTGCAGTAGGTGCATTTCTTGGGGACAGAGAGGGAGAGAGAATGATGAGTCTGCATGTTGTGTTTGAGATGGATTGAATGGTGGATGCATTTCTTTTAGTGGCTGATTCAATCAGAAGGATATCATATTCTAGCTGAGCCATTAAGATGGCATCTCTACACGGTCTTGATAGAAAAGGGGAAGATCCTGTTAGCCCACAATAGGAGAGAGATGATTAGTTTTGTATGTGTAGACCAGGTGGCTATGGAAATTTAGGAAGGGGTCCTATCACATCCCTGGATATTTAAAAGAAATTACATTTTTTAATGGTGGATCTAGAACTAGACATATTTTTATAATGGCTAGGAGCTTTTCCTCTTTATTATGGAATTTGCTAATGCAGTATTTCAAACATGTGAGTTTATTTTTAAAATTTATATTATGCCATATTGATATGCATGCCTCAATACATCAGTCCAAGAAAGAGGGAGGAACATTCAGTGGAGCTGGTAGCAGCTTCAGTTAGTATGTTTGCTGGGGAGCTATATCACTTGTATTTATCAGTATGCTAAACAATTGGTATAGGAGCAATCCCTAAATGTAAAAGAGTTATTTGGGGCCACAAAGGAAGAGTCAAAGACTAGATAAGATCACAGCAAGATGGTCATATTTGAAAAGTGGGAGAACAATTTGTCAGGGCAATATCAACAAGATTAACATCCCTGGTGGGTAGGGGAGAATTTGGTCACATGTATTGGCATTTATGAAGTTCAGAAATCTCTGGGCATATTTGGTGTTGCTAGTATATGTTTGCAGTTTAACTGTGGATAGTTAAAGAAGGAAGCTATCTGGTTCAATTGTTAACTTTTCTGACTGGTTAAAGTAGGTATGCATCATGATTTGAATGGGTCATACATGGGGATCTATAACTGGCTGCAGTATGATAATTCATTTCATGGAATCTAACAAGGACTTCAACTAGTCTCAGATTTGTGCCATGCAAAGTCTGGTGAGAAACAATAAGATTAGGAATAAATACAGATGCAAGCCCACAGGTGCTTGCAAATCTGAATACATGACCGGTAATGTACGCTAGAACACTTGGAGTGCTATCACTACAATGAAACCAGGTTTCTTTAGTTACATAAATGCTGAATTAAAGAAGGCCTCAAAATTGCATATTTTGTTGTTTAGGATTCTGGCATTCAACAGTACTATTTTGATACTACCCATATTGCCATTTGGTATATACGTAGGGATGTCCATCAAATGAGCTCTACCAAAAATACACACTATAGGCATAGCAAAACTTTTATCCAGTAAGCAAAAACTAGGGAGTGAAAGATGCAAACTATTCATGGAAAATCAGGAGTGTTTATTGACCATTTCATCTCAGGTAAGGCATGCACTGGATCTGCCCAGGATGGTACCAATTTACTAGCCAATTAGTGAAGCCACCTCTTTTATCCTTAAATTTAAGATCTGTTCTTGGTGTTGGTAGAATATATCTCAGTTCCACGGTCTTCCCCCTCTTTGAAGACATGAGCAGAGAGCTCAACAATGACTCTCTGCATCTCCTCCAGAGTGGAATACCTAAGGTCACTCACCTATGCACTGGCAACCACAGAGTCATTACTGTATGTGGGGCAGTGCGGGGACCTTAGATCCTTAGTGACATCCCCAGTCCTTGCTCCAGAGAGGCAGCTTTCATCCTATCCTTTGCCAACATGGTACTTGTTGTGTCTGTATGTCTTACAGTGTTGTCACCAAAAACTAAGACATTTCTGGGATGCACTGCAGGCTTATGAGGCCTTAAGGACAAAGGGCTGTAGTGCAGGTGACTACTAGTAATAGAAGGTGTGGATGTGGATGTTGGTTTGGTATAAATATTTATGCTACTTGGCTGCGGTAAGCTAGTAGGCCATCTATAAAGCCTAGGAGGTTTAGGTGAAGATTTATTTACTATCTCAGCATATGTAATGCACTGGTGCTATTGTAATGTAGTATTGTGGTGGCACTGTTTGCTGACAGTGTGTGAGACAGAGAGACAAGCTTTCAGTTTAGTTAAAAAGATGCTCCACTTGCAGGTGCAACTAGTATGCATTAGGAAAAGTAGGTTGACATTAAACTTGAGACAGTTGCTATATTGCCTCAGGAAAATCAAGTGTTAATAGGCTGGCAAAGGATATGGTTAAATAAGTGTGGAACTCTGTAGTGCATGATTATAAGGAATGTTACTTGCACAGATAACACCTAACAGATGCAGTAATGGCTGAGGGCACACAATGTATAGCCAGTTTAGTTATATTAGTAAGAGGGATCAATTTTGAATGTAATTTTTGTCTGAAGATAATTGGTTACACTTCTGACTGTGGGTACTCAATATTTTAATGTCTGTTTTTCGTGCAGTTAGTTTGCTCCTACTGGCAACAGCCAATGAAAAAAGAGTAGCAGGGAGCTATGTGGTCAGATTAATATAAGGGGCAGGCAACTGAAGAGTTACTGGATTTATGAACATAACAGATACAAGGTTGGAGGCAGATTTTTTCCCACACAGCAGTCTGTTCCATGGCAGAGGCTGTTGCTGTTTCAGTGATTTTTATCTTGAAGACCTAGGAATGTTTTAATTTCCTTTTAAGTGGGAATAATTGATCTGTAGTTTTTCCTTCAGCTCACAGATATTAATTTATAATTTCAATGACTTGCCAAGAGACATAACTTTGTTATTTCCTAACCATAACTTTTAACAATTTAGCAGATTGTAATAAAAATAAACACTGCAATCAAACAAGAAATAATGTATAAAACAATATAAGGAAAATAAATCAAAAAGTCTATTTGTCCAACACAGCAGTCTGTTCTGTTAATATCAAGGGATCCATTAGCATACTGGATAGAGTCTACAGGATACTGAGAAGGATTCCATTTGGTCCTTGTACCTTATCCTCCCATAGGACAGCTAGTTCCACCTCCCCTCCTCCCTCTCCATTTCTTGGTGTCTGTCAGTTGTAGGAAGCATGGTAATTCATACTGAATATTACCTTTATTGATAGGACACGTCTCAATTTTGTCAACCGAAAAATAGTAAATCAATTAGCCTACCTCTGTGGTATGGAGAGATAAAGCCCTATTCATGGCTTAGATGTACTGACTTTATATAGCGGCTTTGTCATTGGAAGAGCAGTGAATTGGGGGTGGGAGTGAGCAACTTTCAGTAACTCCTCATTCTGTGGGGATGATCATTGGAACATAGGAATTACAGACAAGAGAATGAAGAGAAATTTTGCACCTTGTCAATACTCACCCTCATGACATACCTCCTTCTAAATGGGCAAAGTAGGTCAAACCAATCATGAGGTATGCAAAGGCACCAGACTGTTTTACATGTAAGGGAAAATTGCTCCCATAAACATACCCTCTTCCTACCGTGCATTTTATTTATATGGTGAGGGAGATTTAAATCCTCAGTGATTATTGAGCTGTTTATCTTGTAGAGATGTAAGAAATTAAGAAGGTTGGTTCCTTAATGTCACAGAATGCAAGACATGTATCTGCATATAAGGACCTGTAACAGATTATGCATAGGGGCAAGTCTTCAAGCCTGTCTTAGTAGCCAAGAGTCTTTACATCCCTAATCTTTGTAGTTATGAATCTGTGGAGCTTTTCTAATTGTGTGATGTGTCTGGATAGGTACATGGTGACAGAGGAGGAGATTTCAAGTCTACTCATTGTTCCTGTGCAGTTACCAACTACTGTGGTTGATAAGGTATGTGGCCTTGGTGGTTCCAAGCCAGTGATGGCAGTCCCCAGTAGTATGTGTGTGTATGTAGGAACATATGCACATTCCAAGGGAAGGCCTAGGACACCCCCCTCAGTTATGCAGTGCTTCCATCATCCACCTAGGGGAAGACATAGGACAATGAAGAGAGACACTCTCTCATCATTATGCAACTAGAAGATGAGGTGCAGACAACTGCACAAGCTCCTCCATAACTGCCTGCATGATAGTCCTACTGGTCAGCTACCACTTATGGTAGGGGGGACTCCTGCACTGAGAACAGGGGCTCGAGACTTATGGGAGAGGGCTTGATGATCAGCAGGCATGTAAGAAAATATCACATAAATATTATATAAAAATAGCAAAAAGATTGTCCTGAGTAATGTGTGGTCATGTCATCCACATCATCTTGCTGTGGATTTGCTTTTTGCATTCTCACATCATAATATTATCACCTCCGATGTTGCTTAATGATGGTAGGAAAGGGGGAAATTTGAGGTCCCACAGACGAAAATTAAATCAGCCATATAGATAGATATTGCCCACCACTTTCCTGTCTCTGCCCTACATACCCTCTTGGTACTTTCCTTCTTGAAGATTTATGTAAAGCATTCCTTCAATTCCTCTTCTTTTTTTCCCGAAATTCCATGAACTCTGTCATATCATTGCTTAGCTTGTCTGGGATGGTTCCTCTCTTCCTCCATTCTGATATATATATATATATATATATATATATATATATATATATATATATATAGATATATATATATATATATATATATATATATATATATATATATATATATATATATATAAAATAGTTGTTTCCCTTTATTGGTGACTTTTGTCATAACGCTTTTGTCTTGCACCTTTACTGCCCACATAATTTTAGTTGCTGTTTCGCTTGTCTCCTTCTATTCTTCCTGCTCCTCCAATTTCCAACCATCTCTCTACCACTTCCTAAATGTTGCACTTTTTGCCTGAATCACTAACATCACAATTCTATATAGTCACAGTGGACTTCTTTTGTCTCCTTTTTTCTCTTTATCAGATTCCTGCCCCTAACTGTGAGTGCTTCAGCCCTGCTCTAGTCCCATAGCTTATTTACTAGCACAATGTTTCAGCAGGCAAATGTCATCTTTGACCATGCCCATCATCATAATCCCTTTTCATAAAATCCCAAACCATCATTTCCATGTTTGTATTACATTTGCTCTTTACAGTTACTCTAAAACACAGTAAGTATGATCACTGTTGCCGAATGGCACCTTTAACTTTATATCCCTGACCCCCTTTTGTCTTGCTTACAAGTAAATCCAGAATTTGATATTTTATGCAACACTGTTGCATCAGTTAGCTGAACCCCTCATGCTGTTACATCAGTTAGCTGAACCTCTCATGCTATTGCATCAGTTAGCTGAACCCCTCATGCTTTTACATCAGTTAGCTGAACCCCCTCATGCTGTTGCATAAGTTAGCTGAACCCCCTCATGCTGTTGCATCAGTTAGCTGAATCCCTCATGCTTTTACATCAGTTAGCTGAACCCCCTCATGCTGTTGCATCAGTTAGCTGAATCCCTTATGCTGTTGCATCAGTTAGCTGAACCCCTCATGCTTTTACATCTGTTAGCTGAACCCCCTCATGCTGTTGCATCAGTTAGCTGAACCTCTCATGCTTTTACATCTGTTAGCTGAACCCCCTCATGCTGTTGCATCAGTTAGCTGAACCTCTCATGCTGTTGCATCAGTTAGCTGAACCCCTCATGCTTTTACATCAGTTAGCTGAAGCCCCTCATGCTGTTGCATCAGTTAGCTGAATCCCTTATGCTGTTGCATCAGTTAGCTGAACCCCCTCATGCTGTTGTATCAGTGAGCTGAAGGCTTCATGCTACAAGAACTCAATCAACCCCCATTCTACTTGACACTGGAGTTTGAAACCTCCCAGTCTGCTCCTGGCTGACTCAAGATTCCCCATGAGTATAATCTTTACACAATAAATATTAATTTGTATTCAAGAATGTCCACACTGATTGGACAGCACACTCATCACATCCATTGTAAATCGAACATATACCAAGTGAAAGAAGTCCAGCCACTGAAGCATTGCTCAACTGCTATATTTTATTCTGGAATTGCTCTGTAATGCCATCCATAAGCTATTTTACAAAGGACAGAAATTAATGTAAGAAGAATTGGGAATGTTCTGCAAAACTGTGGACAGTTAAGAAGGATAATCAGTCATACTGATGTTAACCATTCCTGTCAACAGTCAAACGTTTTGCAGAACATCCTCTTATTTTAGCCCTGTCCCTCATAAATTTTTTATTTTCAGGTAAACCAGAGAGTAATTCTGTCAGCCAATTATATGCCACACATTAAACTGATATGTTTTCCCAGCTTCCGGGTTTGATCTTTTGCTGTAAAAAAATGTACTAAATCCAAGACTTGGACCACATTAATTTTATTCCAACATTACCTAACAACTGCTTTGTTGGAAACAGCTATAGCTGAAAGAGAATGCATTAGTTAGTAGAGTTTTAATTTTTCATAGGTGGTGCTTCTTTCATTGTCTTAATGCTGGGATTTCTGTTAGTTTAATGGCAAAAAACTTCAGCAATACACATTCCTCATAGGAAGAATCATGTTAAGTTAGTTTCTCTGCACCACTTATTGGCAAATTCAAATTAAAAAAAAAAATATATATATATATATATATATATATATATATATATATATATATATATACATATATAAAATGGTGAACAGAATAATATAATATTAAAAAAATACCAATTTCCATTCCTGAAGAACTCCTACAGTCATCTCCATGGCACACCTTGCAAAATCTGGAAATCACTCATCATATAATGATGATTTGCTAGAAAGCGACATTTTTTTGTGAAGGACAGATTATAAGTATGACATCAGCAAATAGACATTCTGTGAAAATCTTGACTAGGGGAGAAAAGACAACGAAAACAATGTACTGTGCAGCCATTTGCATATACAGACAGAGCATGACTTATTTTGGATGCCCCAGGCTGCCAAAAGTCAACTGAAGGATACTTAAGTCCTTTTATACATTGACATTAGCTAGAAAAGGCAGCACAGTGGTGTGGTGAATAATGTTGTTGCCTCACAGCAAGAAATTTTCTAGTTCAGCTCTCGACTGGGGTGTCTTCTGTGTGGAGTCTGCATGTCCACTCTGTGTTTGTGTGGATTTCCTTCCACATTTCAAAGGCATGCAGTAGGTGGCTTGGACACTCTAAACTAGCCATAAGTGTGGTATGGAAGAACAGCCATGGCAAGCAGACGTTGGTGCTAGTTGATCATCACTGTTGAAGTGACACCACACCCTCTTGTGTGAAAAGGGGTTATGGATTAGTTGGAAAGGTAAGACTTTTTTCTTAAATAATGTTATTGCATGAATTGGTTGGAAAAGGTAAGACTTTTTTTTCTTAAATAATGTTATTGTATAATAACAATAATCCACTCCTGTGAATGGGCATTGCAGGATTTACCTTATTGTTAAATTAGCCTATCCCACTTATTTTCTCCCCTTCCTAAGTCTCCCATCCCCTTGCTCATCCTTAGGTAACATGGCTGTGGGCTACTTCCCTGCCTGTTCCTCTATATTAACTCCTCAAAGTATATACTCTTGATTCTAATCCTGTTGCCACCCTCAGATACTTTAAGGGACAGTGGTCTTCCTTAATTTTTGGTACACTTTTTTTTTTTTTTTTTTAATACAGATGTCTCCATTAGTTCCCCCCCCCCCATTCCTGAAACCCAATAGCTAGATACCTCCATGTCACATCCATTTTATCACTGGCCAGTGTTTCTATGACACCAGTGATGTCCACTGTCTCTGCCTGCATGACAGCTTAGAGTTCTTTATCAGAAGTTCAAAACAAGATCATGCAACACTGCAAAAAAATAGAGAGACAATTTATACATAATATATACATATATATATATATAGGGTTCTACTTAATTTCGTTGAAAACTCATTTCATTGAAACTCAAATGACTGGGACCAATTCACTGAAAGCTCACTTCACTGAAAACTCATTTCTCTGAAGCTTATTTAATTGAAAGTTATATATGACCTTTTCCCCACTGTAGTGCAATCCTGGAGTTACTATATATATTAAGGGGGGGCTGTGGGGGGCACAGCCCCCACAAAGTTTGGTTATATGTTGTCTTCTGGAAAGAGTTATTCATTGCACTTGTAAGTATCCATCTGTATGCTTTAAAACGTTTACAATATGTGGGAGACTATGCCCCCCCCTTACTTTATATACTAACTCCAGGATCACACTGCAGTGGGGAAAAGGCCATATATAGCTTTCAGTGAAATGTGTTTCAGAGAAATGAGTTTTCAGTGAATTGGTCGCAGGAAACTAACTTTCAATTAAATGAGTTTTCAACAAAATGAAGTAGACCTATGTATATATATATATATATATATATATATATATATATATATATATATATATTTAGTCTTGCATTTAAGGTTCAGGTCATTCATGGCTGAAAAGGGTCTAAGAAGGACCAGTCTACTTACTAGATTATAAATAAATGAAAGAAAAAATAATCAGTGGGAAAACGTTATCGTAATAACAAATTAAAGAAAAAAAAATAATTATCAGTGAAAGAAACATTGTCTTGATACCTTTAACTTAACCAGTATGTGGGTTTGTCCTTACTTTATGCAGATATGAGAGGTTGAAAGTTGAAATTATTCGGCAGTGATTATAAAAGAGATATGACATGGTGACGTATCTTGAAAAGTAATGGCTGAACCTTATATTTGGGCATGCTGGTGTAGAATAATAGCAATATTGGATGTAGAGGGCTGATTTCATTATTTATTTAGTGAATGTTTAGTAGTTTGATGAGGAAGACACCAAGTTTGTTTGTACTGGGCATCCAAAAAATGCAACAGAGTATAAGAAGTTATGGTTTTAAGGCATATAAGTACTAGCTATGATGAGGAGAACAATGTTAAATGTTATCTGTTTTGGACATTTAGAAAGAATGTGTCCTATAAGGCAAATGTATTTTTTGTAAGGAAAAAGGATACTCTTGTAATGAATATGAATGGGGAAGTACTGGTAGAAAACACAAAATTAAATAAGAAAGGTGAGGAGGGTGACTATATATGATCAATTAGTAAAACGGAGAAAGGGTATGAAATGATTGAATAATAAAAGGAAAAAAAGATAAACTGTGGATGAGTATGGAAGGCTGAAAGGTAAATGAGATAATGCTTTCCACAGAAAAATTAGAACATTTTAATGAAGAAGGATGAAACTGCAAAATAATTTATTTTCCATAAAAGAAGTAGTAGAAGAAAATGAAGAGATGGGGGGGGGGGGGGTAAATGTCACAAAGATCCGAAGGACTGAAATGAGGAATGTCAAGCAGAGAGGAAATATAGGATGTTATAATGGAATCTCTAAGCTTGACAAAGAAAGGAGAAAAGATTTAAAGCAAAGAAAATTAGATCAAAAATAGTGATCAATTGATGTCATTTTACATTAATATAATGAAAATAAAGATTCTAAATATAAGTGTGAAGTAATATTAAGCATAATGGCAAAAGTGAGATGTGATTGTTTTTATGGAGCAAAATGAAATGTTACTTTGAAATGGAAGATTCCTTCCATTTTTACCGTTGCAATATGCTTAACATTAGGGATACCCTGCCAAGGGTGGCCTGATGTCTGGCCAGTATACCAAAACCTTTAAGTTGCTTTAATGTACGCTGTACGTGACATGTTTGCTCCTCACTTAATGTAGGACATAAAGGTGACATCCTGATGTACCATCCTCAGAACTTCTTTGCCCCAGTCTGAACACCTTCACTTGATCATTGGTCTGAACACAAATTCTATTGCTGGTTCACCAAGCTGTTGCAGATAAGAGCCCCATTGGGGTTTTGTTTTACTTATCTTTTCCTTTTCTTTTATTACATTATTGCTTGTGGGGTTTCATGTCATCCAAGAAGGGTAAATGCCAGTATGGGAGACAGATTCCCCATACAGACCACCACAAACAGTGTCTGTTTTGTCTTGGAACTTCACACAGCCATATGTTCTGGTCTAGGCCTTTGTTTCCAAGACCCTTTGTAGTAGACTTTCTTCTTTGGCACTTTATCTTGAAAACCAGTATCTTAAGCTTCTTGTTAAGGACACAATGGAGGGAACTTCCTGCTCTGAAGGACAGACATCTGTGAAGAAGACCAAGAAATTTAGGCCGGAATCTTCTTTTGTTCAGCCTCAACCACACATCTCTTCTGAGGAGAGTGCATGCCCGGAGATACACCCAGCTTTATCATTGAACTCCTCTGCTGCGACCAGGTTGGAGGCTGGTGAGAATCTGACTTTAAACACATCTGAGGAGGCATTGCACATGTCCACTCTGAACATTCAGGGGGAACCATGGCTGGTTATCTCTGCTGGGCCTAGGGGTGTTCCTCAAACTTTAGTCAGCGAGGAAGTCTCTACTACCATTATTGAATTCCATCCTGGGTCGGAGTCTTCAAAATTCTCTAAGGCGGACATCCTGCAGAAGAAAAAGCAAAAAACTAAATATATTTCTCTTGCTCATAAGGTTCCACAGAGTATATAGCAGTCCTTCACTCAGAGCTTGTTTAGTGCTTTGATGGCTTTAAAACCTCCTCAGGGAGTTTCTGTTCCAACCCCACCCTGGTCCTCTACCCCCCCTTAACAGACACAGGGAACAGGATTTCTGTGAAGAGGAGGTGGATTTGGATGAGGAATACCTTGCTTACTCCTCTTAGATTCTCTCTCCTTTGGATTATGGATAGTAAGAAGAGGAATCTACCAGTCCTGATGCTCCCTTTGAATAGCTTTCTTTTGGGGGCATAATCTCTAGGATGATGGAGTTTTTTAAATGGGATTGTGCTCAGGTTTCTGAGATACATGAAAGGTATTATAAGTTGCTGCAGATGGATTCATCAAGACCTTCTGCTATTTATCGGTTTTGGCTGCCTTGTTCGATGCATTTTCTCATGTTTCCAAGGCTCCATACTCTCAGCCCCCTGCCCCCAAGACGCCTGATAGATTCTATAGGGTGCCTGAGAACTGCAAATTCTTGTACAACTGTCTTCATGACCCCTCAGTAATGTCTGTAGCTTCTGACAAACCATCTCAATTGCTTCCTTCTCCTAAGTTACTGCCATCTGATAAAGATAGCAGAACCATGGAAAGGCTAGTCAAGGAGGCATTCTTGGCTTCAGCTTCAACGTTTGCCTAATGATATTAAGGCTAGGTTGATGGATACCCCTCTAGATAATAAACACTTGTTTGGTAAAGCTGCTGCTGCTTTCTGTAATTCCATTCAGGATAAGGGCAAAGCTTAAACATGTGTTTATTTCTCCTGTGTCTAAATTTCAGAAAAATTACACAAGTAAGCCAGCTTTCTTCATAGGCAATCTTGCCTTCCTCCTAAGGGCATAAAGGGTGGTAAGTGGGCTTTTCCAGAGAAATCTACTCAGATTTATATGCCTGAGAAGTCTCCTTTTACTGATAAACCAGGTGCTGTCTGACTATCCTATTCTTCTCAGCCACTTTCTTCTTTCTCTTCACCTCTCACTCTCTCTCTCTTCCTGTTTGGCTACAGATTACTCAGGATTTCTGGGTTCTATCCACAATCTGCCAGGAATATTTCATGGCTTGGAAATCCCCACCCCCTTATGGGTATTCCTCAGCCCCTTCTGGAACAAGTGTCCTTTTTTCCAGAAGTGCTTTGGGATCATTTGATGCAGGGCACTATTCAAGAGGTATCTGTGTCCCAAACAGGAGGGGGTTTTACTCCAGGATGTTTCTAGTGCCCAGGAAAGAGGGTACTTGGAGATCAATTCTAGATGTCTCTCATCTAAACACTTTTCTGAAGGTGCTCTCCCTTGTAAATGTGGTCCTTTCAGACTTTGTTCCCTCTTTTGCTTCCTCAGGCCTATTATGGTGTTTCTCAATCTCAAGATTGCTTATCTCTATATTCCGATTCATCCCCTTTTCAGAAAGTTTTTACATTTCTCTGTTGCTTCCTATCATTTCAGTTTTCTGCTTTGCTCCTTGGCCTTTCTACTGACCCAAGGGTTCATAGGTTCATAGGTGTTTACTAGGCTAACAAGCACAAGGGCCTTTTTAAGCCTAGCCATGCATCCCAAATCTCTGACAAGTTCTGATACCCTTGATAAGTGTAAGCAGGGGCTTGGGCGATAAACCATTTACAGGTTGCTTGTGTCCATTAGACACATAGGTGCCAAACCAGGGATGAACTTACGTTTTCCCATCCAGTTGTCCAAGCTTCACTTGAATTGGGTTAGGGAAGAACTCTGCTTCACATGGATGGGGAGCCTGTTCCATAGACGGGGTAGTCTCTGGGATACATACCTATCTCTCCAGCATGTCCTATTTATATCACAGTCAAAGTTTAAGTCTTTAGAGTGGGTAATTCTGGTGCTGTTTGTTTTGTGGATATGCACAAGGTCCATCAGAGTAGGGTCTGACAAAGCCCTGTATGCCAGGCATAGATCTCCCCTCAAAAGCCTGTAGGAGACAGAAAACAGAGATAGGGCCTTGAGGCAATCCTGTATAGGACCTTTTATGTACGCTCTGTATTCGTTTAGTGAGGAACCTCTGTAGACATTCCAGTTGTTGGATATGCCTGGTTAGGTACATACCAAAGGAGGCATTGTACTCAATGACAGGTCTGATGAATGCTAAATACAGTGGAACAATGACTTCCTTGGACTTAGATTCCATACCTTTGTTTATAAGTTGCACAACACAGAATTATTTCCTCACCACTATAGACACATAATGGTCAAAGGCTAGATTACTGTCTATGTCTGTCCCTAAGTCCCTGACTACTGGGTCAACTCTAAGGGGTGTGTTGTCAGTATGATAGTTACCAGGGATGGATGACTTCCCAAAGGTTGTTATCATGCATTTCTTGCCATTTAGTTTTAGTCCATAGCTCTGACACCAGCCGCTTGTCTGTGTCAACCCCTCCTGTTGAACATTTGTGTCAGTGTGAGATTCAATGACAGCTCCTAATTTGCAGTCATCTGCAAACATTGGCCTTGACTTCTGAGAAGTAAATGCCAAAAAGGAGCGGTCCAAGGACTGATCTCTGAGGGACTGCACTTGTGCCTGCCCTCTTTGTAGAGGTGGATTCTCCAGTTCTAACATCCTGGGTCCTGTCTGTGAGCCAGTTGGCTATTCACCGGGTGATATATGGGTTTGTACCTAACCTCTTGGGTTTGTCAACAATGCCCATGTGTCAAATCCCTTGACCAATTCAAAGTAGGCAGTGTGAATGATTTTTGCCCTCATCCATTGCTTTGGTGACCTTCTCAAAGAAGTCCACCAGGTTGAGTAGGCATGATCTTCCATTGACAAAACCAAACTGGGTTGGGTCATTGTTTGGAGGTTTACTATATCTCTACTGATCATCTCCATGATAATGCTTTCCATGGATTTACATATAAGACTAGTGAGACTTCTGAAGTTTCCAGTGTCTGTAGATGGCCCACCTTTGTGCAGAGGGATGACTGTTGTCTTTCTCCATTCATGAGGCATGAAGCCTGTTTGGAGATTACAGTTAAATAATAATTCCAGCAGCCCTGACAGGTCATGTTTCATGCTATTTAGAAGACATCCTGAGATGTTGTCTGGGCCTATTGATGCAGTGTTCTTGGTCTAAGAGAGAGCATTAGAGACCTGTTCCCTAGTGATAGTAGGGGGAGGTATATTTGATGATATTTCCCGAGGGAAGGTTGAGGGTTGAGAGAGGGGTAAAGTTGGAGCTGAATTTATCAGTCAGGAGGTTTGCTATATCTTCTGGCTTAGTATAGGTGGCTCCACTTACAATGAGCTCTGCACACAATTGTGTATTGCCTTTGAGGTTGTGGACATACCTAAAAAATGCTTGGTGGTTATCCTTGGCCCAGGAGGCTAAAATTACATCAAATATGGGTTTGGTAGACTGTATTTGTCCTCTGAGTTGTTTGTTTAGTTTAATGAGAGTGCTTTTATCCTGCTGGGTGCTGAACCTCCAAATTTTTGCCATAATTTTCTTCCTTCTGTTATACTGCCTAATAATTTTGTGATTCCACTAGGGTGTCTTGTTTCTTGAGTTAGTTCTGTACTTCTTCCTGGTGGGTACAGCTGCCTCTATGCTACTAACATGTTTGTACAGGGTTTCTGTGAGCAGTTCTGCATAGGCAGCAGTGTTCTCAGTGTTTATGGGGGCTTGAAATTTTGCCAGGTTCTCACATAATAGCAGGAAGTTAGCCTTAGCATAGTTCCGGAATATTCCAGGTTTAGCTGGGGGTCCAGGTTTTATTTTTACTTCAAAGGAGACCATTTTTGGTCTGCCCTTACCAGGGAAGGTATTACAGCAGGGGGTGTGGAACACTCTCCCATATTAGTGAGGATCAGATCCAGTATGGTTGCACCCCTGGTTGGTGTATTGACAATTTGGTCCAGGGAGTTTGTGTTTACAAAATCCAGGAATCTCTGCGCTTGCACATTTGGTGTCATATAGGACTCCCAGTTAATAGTGGGGTAATTAAAGTCACACATTAATATGGTAATGGGTTGGATGGTTAGTCTTTCTAATAAGTTTAAATACATGGTATGGGTTTTGCTGGTCATAGAGGGGACCTGTAGCTTCCAAGGATGTAAGGAAGTGGCAATGGATTTTGTCTATGTTGATTTGAACATGGAGCAACTCAAGTGTATTCACCAAATGCCTCACTCCTGTGATTGCTTTTTTCAGGTGATCCATTCTGTTTCAAGCATCTTCTCCAGAGATCTCATCTTCATTTTGGCATTTCCCTTCTGCAAAGCCTGGAGTTCATTATAAACTTCAAAGTCTTTTCTGACTTCTTCTCAAGACCATGTTTTTCTGGGGTGCAAGATACAGACCATGCCTATGCTGGTATCCCTGCCTCCTCCCAAGGGCTTAACTCTCATTTTTTTCTTTCAAACTTTTCTTCCTCTGGCCTCTATTACAACCAGAGAACTTCTGAAAGCTCTGGGATTCATGGCCTCCACCATCACTAACTCCCTCTGGCCGAACTCCACATGAGAAAGTTTCAGTGGTTTCTAAAGTCAGTTTGGCTTCAACATGCGTATCCCCTAGAATTTGTAGTTCTTCTACCTTGTGTCAATAAGGAATTTCAGTGGTGGATTCAACACTTGTCTCTAAATTCAGGGATTCCTTTTCATCCCCCTCTTCCCTCTCAGAAGCTGTTTGCAGATGGTTCAGACATGGGATGGAGAGCAGCTTTTGGTTCCCTATAGGTATAAGAGGTATGGTTGCATCATCAACAAAAAGAGAACATCAATGTCAAAGAGAAGAGAGCTTTTCTGGTGGCCCTTCAGGATTTTCATCCTGTTTTCTCTCAAGGACCTCTCAAGGTGTTTACAGACAATACCACAGTGATGTGTTATGTAAACAAACAAGGGGGAGATGAGATCTTATCTTCTTTTCTGGTTGGAACTCCTAGTGCGGAATATTGCTATCCAGTATCAAGTGACTCTTCAGGAAATTTACATTTTCTCAGGTCAAAACATTGTTTTTGGCACTATGAGCAGGTCCTTAACTCAATCCCATGAATGGATGCTTCACAGGGATATGTTTCTGGACATTGTCCACTAGTGGGGTACTCCTACTCCTCAAATAGATATTTTTGCTTTGCTTATGAATGGATAATTCCCTCTATTTTATGCCAGAGTCCTCCTTGGCTTTGAATGGAGGATGTCCTATCTTTTTCTTGGAAGGGGATGTTTCTTCATGCTTTCCATCCCCTTCCCCTCATTCCAAAAATCCTGTTCAAAATTTAACAGGATGCTCCTAGAATCTTGATGGTGACTCCCTTTTGGCCAAGACAGAACTGGTTCCCTCGTCTTCTGTATTTAGCCAAGGGCAATCATCACAAGTTACCTCACAGGGTGGACCTACTCATACAGGACATGGGATCTCTCATCCATCCCCCCATCTACTCTTAAACTGACACTGTGGGTGATTGCATTTTGCTTCCACATAGACACCTTTTTTTCTGAAGATGTGCTTAGGGTCCTTCAGGAGGCCAGGAAACTCTATACTAGGAAATCTTATTTGTCCAAATGGAAGAGGTTTTCTGTTTGGTGTCTTTCCTGTAACCTGGATCCACTTTCTGCAGATGTTTCTTTGGTTATCTCTTATCTGTGTGAATTGTTCAATGCTGGGTAGGCTTATTCTTTTGTTTAAGGCCCACTTATCAGCTATTTCTACTTACCTGCCTTTTTCTGCTCCTTTAGCTTCTAGGTTTGAAGCTAAACAATTCCTTAAAGGTGTCCTTCATATTAGGCATCCCAGAAAGCCTGTTCGCCCTCCCTGGGATCTTAGTTTTGTTTTGGAAAAATTGACTGCGACTCCTTTTGTGCTTGCAGCCTCAGCTTCCTTGCAACATTGCTCTTGGAAGACTGTACTTTTGTTAGCCTTTACTTCTGCCAGACAGGTGTCTGAGCTTTGACCCCTTATGACTTGTCCTCTTTTTTTTGATGTTTCATAAGGACAAGGTGTCCTTGCTTACTAATCCTTCTTTTATGCCCAAGGTGGTCAATGAGTTGTCCCGTGATCAGTCTATTCATTTGGCCACTTTTTTCCCTTGTCCACAAACTGCCAGTGAGAAAGTGCTGCACACGTTGAATGTGCATAGACAAATCAGATTTATTGGGATAAGACTAAGACTATTACAAAATCTGATCAGCTCTTTGTTTCCTTTCAACCTAGGTCCTTGATATTAGCAGTGTCCAAGCAGACTATTTCTTCTTGGATTTCTAAAGCTATTTCTTTTTGTTATTCCTTTCCTGGTAAGAACCGTCCTTATTCTATTAAGGCACATTCTACTAGAGCTGTGGCTTCTTCAGGTGGTTTTTCAAGGGTTTAGATACTAACTCTATTCTTAATTCAGCTACCTGGACTTCTGTGTGGTTTCACTAGGACCATCCTTCATGGTTTCCAAGAGGGCTCTGCTGGTCCTTCCTCCTCCCTTCTTCCTGAGCTTTTGCAGTCTCCATTGTGTAATGAGTACTGCAACAGTGAAATGGAAGGACATGGTACAGTTGTATAAAATCTTACCATAACAGTAGATGTCCTTCTATTCCCTGTTGCAGCATTCACCCCTCCCACCTCTCCCTGGTACATGTGCCTTCTGGATGTACTGACTACCTCTTTTTTTCCTTGGACTGGCATTTCTACTGGGGCTCTGAGTTCTGAAGATGGTATGTTTGGACATCACCTTTATGCCCTATGCTACCGGATGAGCATACATGTGACATCGGACATACCTTAAAGCAACCTAAAGGGTTTGGTATACTATCCAGATGTCAGGACAACCTTGGCAGGAGATCCCTAGTGTAATGACTACTGCAACAGTGAAGAGAAGGACATCTACAGATATGGTAAGATTTGACACAACTTTTCTTTATATGGAAGAATAGTGTCCTTAGACAGGAAGAATAAAATGCTCGGGATGGGACTGCACTGAAGAGGAAAGTACAGAAAGTTTGCCCAAAAGAAGGGGAGATGGAACAGTTTCAATAGTGGATGCAGTTCATCACAGCAGTGATATATGTTTCTCTATCTTTCATTGGCCTAAACTATGTACATAGGTTCATAGGAGATTACTAGGCTAAGCCTTAAGGGCCGTTACAAGCCTAGCCAATATAACCTGATTTTATCCAATATATGGCCCCTAGGGGCAAGAGGATGGCATGGATTTGTGCCTGTGCATTGAGTATCTTACAGATTACCCCTGTCATAGGCACTACCCCTGGTGTGAATTTGTGATTCCCCGTCCTCTGATCCAAACTGTATTTGAAGAGGACCAGGGAAGGGCTCTGCCTAATGTGAATAGGAAGCCTGTTCCAAAAAAGGGGCACTCTCTGAGGCACATATCTGTCTCTCCAGAATGTTTTGGTTGAGTCGCTGGCTAAGTTTAGATCCTTAGATTGAGTGACTCTCCTGCTGTTTGACATGTGGATGTGTAGGGCTGGATTTGTGACAGCCTTGTATGTCACACATAGGTCACTCCTTAACAGTCGGTAGGAGACAGAGTAAAGGGATAAGGCTCTTAGTCTATCTGCATAGTTCATGTTGTTTACAGCCTGTATTTTCTTTGTGATGAACCTCTGAGGTCACACCAACTGCTATAAGTGCATAGCCAAGTACATGCATAATGGCACACTGTAATTGATTAAAAAAGCAATTATTTGGATTTGAACCCTGCATCACCAAAGTGTTATTTCTAAAGACACTGCACTTATACTTTGTGCCACAGAAGGAATGTAATTGATAAGACTAAGTCATTTCTAATTATTTTATTGTTTATAAAATAGAAGTAGGATGGAATACTGGTATGGGGGGCTGTGTAAGTACTATATGGTGAAGTGAAGTCAGTGTTAGGTGGTAAAGTGATGCCATAATGATTAATGGCTTAATGTGACTGAAAGTGAAAATCCTGGATTCAAACATAGGTCATGAAACAGATTATAAGACAGTCTGCTAAATTTACACTACCGCAAAATCTACATAACTGAAGCAAAACACCCAAATTGCAATTATCGTGAAGTGCACATTCACCAAACCTATTAAGTCACAAACAACAAAAGAACACATAAGCATACTACAACATAACTATTCAGTATTCATGCAGTTCGCAAACTTGTTGAACAGTTTCATATTTGATATAATAGGCATACATGTCAAACAGTTTACATTTGATGTGATAGGCATACCCTGAACACTTGGATCAAAATGATACTTAGTCAACTGTCCAGCACCCCATGAAATACTAAGTCAAACAGTCATTATACAATGTATGAGGCAGACCTAAGGACTGAGAAAATAATAAGAGTGGTTAGACATATGAACAAAGATTGTGGAAAAGGAAGAGAAAAAAATGGGGTGAGGAAGTGGGAAAGAGTTGTAGTAAGATCAATGAGTGGTTAATGAAGTTGATAAAATCAGTAACACATGAGTATGTCAGATGGAAAGTATAAGTCAGCAAAAGGAAAAATTATACTAGGCAAGAATTTAATACCACTTAGAGAATGGGCAAACTGTACCTCAATAGCCTGATTGGAGAACGAGCGCTCTCCAGCAGGGTAATAATGTACAAGTAATGCCCGCAAAAAACGAGTCTGCCTCTTCACGGCAGCATATCAAGCTGTTGTGGAGCTTGGACTGAGAAGCCAAAATGGCCACCATTATTTCACTCTCGCTGCACGATGCTTTTGTTGTTTAGTGAGTGTAAAATGTAAACAAAAAAGAAGACAACAAAAAAAAGGTGTGTGCATGTTTGTGTCTGTGCATGAGTGTATGCATGCATGTCATCGAAAGTGAGAGTGAACGCACTGTGATTTTACACTCGTTAAGCAGCGCTTTTGCTGTTTAGTGAGTATAAAATAAAAAAGGAAAAAAAAATAAAATAAAGCATGTGTGTGAGAGTGTATGTGTGTATGAGACTAAGAGAGAGAGAGTGATCAATCGAGGGAAACTGAAATGTATGTATGTTTCTGTCTGCATGTGTAAGTGAATGCATGCATGAAAGCAAAGAGACTGTGTGTGTGTGTGTGTGTGTGTGTGTGTGTGTGTGTGTGTGTGTGTGTGTGTGTGTGTGTGTGTGTGTGTGTGTGTGAGAGACAGAATGAGTGAGTAAAGTGAGAAAGCGATCCATTGATCCCCTGGTAGCATGTGTGAGAGAGAGTAAAGACAGAATGATCTCTGCCAGCGCTTAGAGAATGGGCTCTCTGTAAAATTGCTGTGTTTT
This sequence comes from Protopterus annectens, assembly GCF_019279795.1. NCBI lineage: Eukaryota > Metazoa > Chordata > Ceratodontiformes > Protopteridae > Protopterus > Protopterus annectens. Next base: position 1,333,772,211 of record NC_056731.1, on the reverse strand, counting down.
ACTTAGTTATACATTTTTTAAGTACTATTTTATTTTTTTTATATATTTTGGATTTAAAATGCTTCCTCCAACACCATTAACATATACTAAAGCAAGTATGAAACATTAGGCGGAGGAATTATTTTACATCAAAAATATATAAAAAAATAAAATATTAGTTAAAAAAATACATAAGTAAGTAAAACACAGCAATTTTACAGAGAGCCCATTTTTAAGTGCAGTAATGCCTTCCAGGGTATGTGTTAATGTGTAATTAATGCCCTTCCAAGGGTGTAGAGGCCCTCCACCTGCAGTGTCGGGCTTCACAATACCCCTTGGCGGGCATTAATTCCACATTAACACACACCCTGCTGAGCATTATTGCTTGCTTGAATTCTAGTATTAGGCCAATGAAAGTTAAGTGCTTATCATAAAGACAATGTCTATTTTCAATAAGCATTTGGACTTGCCCAGCAATTAGGACCACTTGGTAGCTAAAACTTTCCCATCACTTTTTTCCATTATCCCAACACTTTTCAGTTTTGCAAGCAGGTAGAGGAAATGGCAGCATACCTCTCAACCTGTCAAGAAATTTGGACATAGCCAACATTAATGGGGGGACAAAGGCCCAAAAATAGGAACAGATTTTAAATGTTACTCTTACAAACTTAGAAAATTACAAGAAAAAAAAGTTTTGTGTTATCATATATTTTCTGAGGGGTATAAAGTTTGTTTGTTTTTTCCCAGTTGGGGTCACCACAGCAGAACTCTGGTCAGCTAATGACTGGCAGTAGATTTTTTTTTATGGTGCCAAGTTGCCAACACAACACCCAACCTTCAGTGAAGGCACGCCCATTCACACGTCTTTCAAACACCACTCAACCACAGGGAGGACATGCAGACTCTGCACAGAAGGCACTCCAGCCAAGAATTGAATAGGAGAACCTCTTGCTCTAAGGCAACAACACTACCGCTGCACCACCACAGATTATGAAACTCAAATGCCTGCCATTATTTAGTGAATCCAGTTCTCAATGATTTTCTTGAAAACCACACATTTTATGAGAAACATACCAAAAATATGGGACAAAAATCTTAACATTCTGTGAAAATGTGTACAGTTGTGAGCTATAGAGGGCAGAGGAGATAAAAACAAAGATGTAGATGTGGGGGTATGCTACTGAAGATACAGTTCAAGAAGTCAAAATAATCTGTCATGTCTGGGGAACAATTCCTTAAGGTCAATTCTGAAGGTCAGGGCCTGTAATGGCAGAGATAAGACCTTATAAGGTTACTTGTAATGAGGTCGAGGATAAACAAATTCTATTCAAAAATATTATCCTGGGTTGAAGCTGAAATAAGCTACTCATCCAGATAAGGAACATTTTGAATCCCTACAGATTGACATAGGTTGCGGCCATAGACATACATCTGGTAAGTTCACTAGAGGCAAAAGAGAAGCCAAATGAAGTCATCCAAACCTGGCAGATACTGTTTTAAACCTCAAAACATAAAAATGTAATTTTCTTTGCAATCTGGTGGTAGGCATTCTGAAGGCCACATCCAGTCTCCTTTGCATAGACATGGAAGGATGGACTGCACCCTGACCATTCAAAAGGTGTATTTGGAAATTAACACCTTTTTTTGAATGTGGAACAGCATTTTAAGCCTTTCTGGTCTGATAAGAGCTTTCAGATAGCTGTTTTGATGAAGAGCATTTGCACATCCTTCTTTGCCATTGTTTCTTATGGCTTAGGATGTGGTGTAATGGTAGTGAAAAAACTTGAGTATAAGTGCAAAACATTATCAGATATTCCCATGGATACAGTCTCACTGGCCTATTTGTCAAAGAGATTTTTCATCATTTTTGAATGCAAAGGGAAATTCTTTCTCCTACTGCCCTAACTGACTCATGTGGGAGACAGACAAGCACTCAGGAAAGCTGTGGTCTGCATGGATGTTGACGGCTGCCTGATGCATTCACTGAAGATCATGACTTATGAGCCCATGACTTTGATGTGAAGTGGAGTAGTAGGATTGTCTGTTCCTTACATTGTTCTACAATGGTTGCTGTATACTTCACCTGAGCCACATTGGACACTGACATGGTAGCTGTATAATTCACATGAGCCACATTGGGCACTGCCATAGTAGCTGTATACTTCACTTGAGCCACATTGGACACTGCCATGGTAGCTGTATACTTCACCTGAGCCACATTGGACACTGTCATGGTAGCTGTATATCTCACTTGAGCCACATTGGACACTGCCATGGCAGCTGTATATGTCACCTGAGCCACACAGGACACTGCTGACTCTGTGTTCTGAAAAAGTACACTGGTAAGATTGTTAGACTGAAGTTTTACACTTACAGCTCGCAGGGCCTATCATGTCTCCTTCAGTCATTTGAGGTGCTGTTGAGTTCTGGAACAATAGGACAGGACCATTGAAGAAAAAGTCCAAAAACTTACTTCAGGTTTCTCAGCAAGCTGAGTAAACCATAGCTGGAAGTTCCAAAAGATGACAATGTCAAATCTTACTAGCTGAACAACTCTTCTGTGTTGCTCTAGGTCATATGAACCACAGGGCTGCAAAGAATCAATCACTCTTCCTGCATGTGTGCTCACCCTAACCCTAAGCTTAATCCTGCACATTACATTACTGAAAAACATTTCTCTAATAGTACCACTAACAAAAGGATTCTTGTCCAGTGTGGCTCAGGTGAAGTATACAGCAACCACTTTAGCTGAATTTTCTTTTTTTTTTTAATTTGATATTATGAGATTTCAGTGTTTTGCTTTCAGTGTGATTTTAGATGCTTTTAAGTTCGATATTTTGAGTTTTAGATATTTCATGACAAATATATATATATATATATATATATATATATATATAAATATATATATATATATATATATATATATATATATATATATATATATATATAAATATATATATATATATATGTGTGTGTGTGTGTATGTATATATAGGTGTAAAATTAGAGATTGAATGATCACTATGCTGACCTCCATTTGGTTGACACAAGCAGATGGTTGACGTGCACAATTCCCTTTCTTTGGAGACTGTACAATCTTGGAGTCAGTATATGTAATTAGCAAGGGTGTTGGATGCCCCTTGCAAAAACACTTCTTGTTTTTTCCTGCTTTGGGGTAACCTCCGTAGCATGCACAGTATGTGTCGACATTCCTTAGTAGAATACAAATATATCAATATTATTGATGTTAGCACCGTGATTGTAAGGTCATCAATTATAGATTATATTAAATTATATGTATATATATATATATATATATATATATATATATATATATATATATATATATATATATATATGTACACACACACAAACGCACACATGCACACACAAATAAAAGTGTATAGCCAATATTAGAATTTAAGAACCATCAAATTCACTAAGCCAACAACTTAGCATTGCTAAACTTAAACAAGAAGAAAGCTGAAAACTCAAGGGGTCAGAAAACGAAAAATCTCTAAGAAAACCACAGAACCAAATTTATGTGAATAATGGTGCTATTAGGGGAGAGACCCCCTGTCCAGTGACCTCATGTGTATGAACCCTAATCTTACCGCTCACTGCCCCTAACCCTAGACTTTAGCTTATGAATACCCATGTCCCAAACAGCAGCATTAAACTCAGACACACTTCCGAAACATTACATGCATGCACAACAATAAAGTTATCCCCTTACACTTGCTCACACACTGCTGGCCACTAATGCTGAAACTTTTGATTTATTCATCCATCCATCCATTCATCCATCCATCCATCCACCCATCCATCCATCCATCCATCCATCCATCCATCCATCCATCCATCCATCCATCCAGTCACAACTCTTTTTCCCATTTTTGCACATTGGCATCAGTGTGTCACTTCAACAGTGACATTCATCTTGAGCCAAAGTTCACATGGTGCCCATGCATGGTAGAACGGTAGACTGAGACCCTGATTCATACCAAAGAGCATTTCAGAAGGCCCTCCATTGGATGAGGGTCTGTATTAGAACACCTGCTGAAAATATCAAAGAAACAGAAACCCAAACGTGAGGGTTAGGGCGGGGTTGGTGAGTTAGGGTTAGAGCGCAGGTGAGGTGACTGTGCGATAGTGATGGAACTTAGGGTTAGGGTTTGGGTTAAGGTAAATGGATAGTGGTGTATGTATATTTTTGTCAAAGGAAAAATCAAAGATCAATGCAGCCAAGGTTCAGTTAAGGTTCCTTTATTCTTGTACAAGGAGACAAAAATGCAGTTCAGAAGTTTGTCTGACATTATACAGGAAATACTTCATTATTATACTGTTCTGTAAGCCATTGCCCTCTAAGCTGACGTAGTCAAATATAACTCTAAGCATTGTTCTAAAACAGGTGTTTACTAAGTTTTTCTGCTGATATAACAATTATAAATGTTCCCATGAGAAAGTTTTCTCAAAAACAACGTGGCCTTGCTGACCACCAGTCTGTAACGGTTTGGTGTTACAATTTGTGATTCTTTCTTACTTCGAGCACAAAGCATATACTGATTGCAGCCTATAGTCTTATCTAGTTCCTCTACAGCTGCAATGTTCATTCAACACAAACAAGGTTATTTGCCTAAGTCTAATAACATTTCAAAATGCTTTATTGTTCTCTTTCCCTAATGCTAGCAAAATCATCTGTTTCTCAGTGTATGAACAAGGTCATTCACTGAGCTGACCAGAAGCAATGTCAGAAAGTACATGCAATTATTTTCAAGCCTGTAACAGAATAAATGTGTTAACCGTTTTAGGCTTCTAATGCAGCAAGCATAATGCTAATACATATATGAATACTATATATGTGAATACATATTTTTCTTACATTTCCCCCCTATTAACACTTTTATTCTCTTCAAAAGGATAAACAGTTTGTTTCTTCTCCTAACCTCTTCCACTTGGGATTTGCGGTTAGGTGAGTCATTTAGTTTAAACTTCTGAAAGCATTTCATTTTCCAACAATTTATCAACCTCAGTGTTTTGTTACAAGGTTTCAGATACTGACATGTCTATCAATTCTTTAATCAGTTTTTTTATGCAGGGTATGCCACAACACGCACATGCTCCCAACAGGAGTATCCCCACACAGACAGCTATTAATATGTTCACTATGAAGGTTCCCCACCCCCCCAAACAGATTCTGGAAAAAGTCCGTCAGTGGGTTGAGGCCTGGTTTGGTCATGGCCGACACTTGCTGTATCACCTCAAGGTGGTCGTTTATCTCATGTTGATAATCAGGTATATACGCACAACACTCTTCTTTGATTAAAGTGCATGTACCACCTCTTGCCGCTAGGGTGAAGTCGAGAGCCATACAGTTCTGGAGCACTACAGTTCTCATAGCATTCAATTCATCAGTTATCAATTCAAGAGCAGAAAAAGTTGCATTACTCATTACTTCGAGAAGTTTAGACAGTTTTTGCAGTTCCCAAATCGATTTTGCCACTCCATATGCTGGTAATATGCCTGCCCACGATATGACAGCATCACTCAAGTCCATGTGCGTCAGCTTGGTATCCACGGTATGATGGTCTTTCCAGCCTGCCTCGATTTGTCCCACTGGATTCTCAGGCTTTCTGACAGCTTTCTTGGCTACATCTCGGGTATTTTGAATATTTCCCTGAGGCAAAACTGCAGTGTGTCGTATGGCCGGAACCAGGTACCCCAAAAAACAACTGCCAGACCAATTCTCAGGTAACCATTTATATGCTTTCTTACCACACACAAAATAACAATCCTCTACCTTAGTAGTTACTTTACTACGAAATGGCTGCCCTGCATAAAACATTTTCCTATCTATTATAGACAGTTGCTTAAAAAGAATAGGATTATGATGCACATCACCAATAGTCTTGTGCATGGACTCGAGAAATGAGTCATAATTTGAGTTACAAACTGTATCCATTCTGTTTGCTTTGGTATAACATTTGTAATGTACAGTCACATTGCACCTGCTCCAACCCACTTGAATTGTGTCATTCTTATAAAAACATGCAATTCCCTTTTGTGTCACAGGCAAATACAGTGCTACCTTATCATGTGCTTTGATAGCTACAGTCTCATAAACCAAATTTTCCCAGGTCTCATTGACCCCTAGGGGGACTGCAGTCATTAATAACCCCCCGTATGCTGTTGGTATGGCTGTGCAAATCCAGCAATTCAAAACATTAAAAGTCTCAGCATACACACGTGTAATTGTCTGATAAGTATTAAAGTTCGGGTGCCAGTCTATGGTCGGCTCATCACGTTTATTCAGTTCAGCTGGTGTGGCCGAAAAAAGGATGGGCCACAGCAAAAAGATTATTGTTGTCAGTACAATTAACAGGATAACCATGCAATACTTCTGGGGTTGTTCTGCATTCCTGTTTACTCTAGATTCTGTCATGTTTAGTCTTTCTGTGAAACAGCAAGATTTTTATCTAGCTCAAAGTTTTTGCAAAGTTTACAGTGTGTCAAATGGAAACAAGAGGATTTCTCACCGATCTTGACTGCTGTTGGTGTCGACAAGAGGACCTGGTAAGGTCCCTCCCACTTTGGCGAGTTCCAATTCTTCCGCTTGACAATCTTCACCCAGACCCAATCGCCTGGGGCTACTGTCGCTTCCAACGGTTGATTTGGCTCTTTACCTGAAACAGAAGACTGCAAAAGATGTTTAGAGTTCAGCATACGTCCCATATACCTTGCTAGTGTACAGTCTGCTTCCTGGTCTGCGGGCATGAGAGATTTCCACTGAGGGGTATAGTATGCCCTCCCAAATATTATCTCAAAAGGAGTCAATCCTTTCATATTTGGAACATTTCTCATGCTCAACAGTGCCAGGGGCAGGCAGTACACCCAATTCTTCTGTGTATCTGACATCAATTTCCTAAGCTTGTTCTTTAAAATCTCATTGTGCCTCTCCACCAACCCTGCAGCTTGATGATGATATGCAAAATGTTTTTGTAAAGAAATTCCAAAATATCTACTGAGTTGTTGTATAGTTTGATTTACGAAATGTGTGCCATTGTCACTGTAGATCCTTGCTGGTATACCAAATCTAGGAATAATTTCTTTAACCAGGGCCTTTGCAACTGTAGCTGCATCTGGATTTTTAGTCGGAAAGGCTTCCACCCATTTGGAAAACATATCTACAATGACAAGGCAGTAATGTTTATTTTCACATTTACTCAATTTTATGAAATCCATACAAATAGTATGAAACGGATACGGTGGTGTAGGGAAACTCCCTTGCTTGGGCTTTAATGCCCCCTGTGCATGATGTTTGTTACAAGTGTGGCATGATAAACAAAATTTTTTTGTATAGTTTGTAAATCCGTATGTAGTGAATACCCGGTTGACTAACTGTACCATCCCCCCTGTTGAGACATGGCATTGCCCATGGCTCAACAAAGCTGCATATCTAAACAAATTAGATGGCAATATTGGTTTCCCTTCTTTGGAGATGTACAGTCCTTCCTTGAGGAGTGCCCCTCACATTACCCACTTTTGTTTTTCTGCCTGTATAGTAAGTGTTTACATTATTTTCAACATTTCTCAGTCTAAAATCTCAGAAGGTTGTAATTCCTTGTTCAAAAGAAATGCCTCTGAGGCTGCTTGTTTTGCAGCTGTGTCAGCTCTAGCATTGCCTTTTGAAATCCTATCTTATTGTTTGGTGTGAGCTATGCATTTACAAATAGCTACTTTCTGAAGTAACTGAATTGATTCTAACAAATCTAAAATAAACTGTGCATGATTAATCGGTTTGCCAGTAGATGTCACCATTCCTCGATTTTTCCACTGTTGCGCAAAAACATGTACAGCAGAAAAAGCATACTGGCTGGCTGTAAAAATGTTCACACATTTACGCTTTGCAAAGGTACATGCTCGTGTCAAGGCAATCAGTTCTGCTGCTTGTGCAGATAAGCTATGTGGTAAAGATTTTGCTTCTATAATTGCAGTATCAAAAACTACTGCATATCCTGTTAGGTTCCGTCCTGTAGGACCCTTTCTGCATGAGCCGTCCACGTAATATGTCACCTCGGCATCATCCAAGGGAACATCCGTGAGGTCTTTTCTGGGCAGTGTCTTTTGCTCAATTACCTGCAGGCAGCTGTGTGGTGTGCCATCTGCAGGAGTTGGGAGCAAGGTAGACGGATTCAAAGTTGTACAACGTTCAATTGTCATGTGAGGTTGGCTCAACAAGATAGTCATACAGGATAGATGCCTAGCAGGGGAAAGATATGCTACCTTCTCTTGCAGTAAAATAATCGTGACTGCATGAGGCACTCTCAATGTGAGTGGGTGGAATAATACTACTGAGGCTGAAGCCTGCACTGCCATGTGGGAGGGGCTTAAGTGCAGCGTCACAGGGATTCCAGTTGCCACTGATCATGTGCCAATCTGGTCCTACTATTTGTCTGACTACTTTTTCTACTTCCTCTCCGTTTAAGTGATAACTTAACCTCATGCCTTCCAAGTCTTCTAAAAACTTTCTAAAATTAACTTTTGGATGGGGAATTCCCTCTGTGGCTTTCCGGATATCTTCTGGTGTCCACGGTCTGTATACTAGGAGAGTTGGGTCCTGCCCTTCTTGTCCTGCCTGAGGATTTGGTACTTCTATGAGTGGGCATATCTCCTCTTCACTCATAGATCGCAAATTTTTATTTATTTGATATAACTCAATATCCCCTCTCAAATTGCGTGTTTGAGACCTAGTCTCGACAGGATCTCTGACAAACGGCTCTGCTTTTGTAACACGTCTACCTGACGGAACAGCAGGGTATCATGGGGGTGGACCTGCCTGTTCACTCGCTTCATATTCTGGCAAGGGAAGTGGAGGGGGTGGAGGGGCTGATGTTATAACCAGGTTATTATCCTCTTTATCTAAAAACATTGCTTTTGAGTTCTTATTTATTTGTTCCCTTCAGTTCGCTTCCTCAATCCACCTGTGTGCCTGAGGAATTCCTAATTTGCGCTGTCTTTTTACCTGCCCTTTGGAATCAGTTTTGAGTTGTTTTAAAAGTTTGACAAGTGAGGATTTTTCTAGTTTACCATCAAATTCATATTTATTAACCCACTTTGTGTAGTACTTAATGTTATCGGCATGCCGTGACCGCATGTATTCTGCGTCTTCGGTTAATGGCGGATTTTGGGGTCGTTTTGCACACTTATTACCCATTTTGTCCTAACCTTATAAATGTTATGTAACCCTTCTTATTTTTAACATGGTACCACAAAGATTTTATAGTCCCTTCAGACTACCTGCCTACTTATTCTGTTTCCCTGATCTATGATAGCAATTTTTCTGTCCCTGGATTTACACAAAAATCCTGACTGAACAAATACAATCAAGTCTCTGATCTAAAACAGAAAAAAGTAGAATCACCTTACCTGAGCCTCAGCAATTGATCACCCCGGTCCGATTGAAACCTGCCCGTCAGCTGCAGATCAGAAAGTGGCTGGCCTCTGTTTATACGACAGTTCAGTCGGAGGTCTTTTCGAACAAGAAGAACCATTTTGGTAACATCTTCCAAGCCACCAGGCCTGTCTGATCCGGGATAACTGAGAGGTTTCCGGTCAACGAAGGACCAACTTGTCAAAGGAAAAATCAAAGATCAATGTAGCCAAGGTTCAGTTAAGGTTCATTAATTCTTGTACAAGGAGACAAAAATGCAGTTCAGAAGTTTGTCTGACATTATGCAGGAAATACTTCATTATTATACTGTTCTGTAAGCCATTGCCCTCTAAGCTGACGTAGTCAAATATAACTCTAAGCATTGTTCTAAAACAGGTGTTTTCTTAGTTTTTCTGCTGATATAACAATTATAAATGTTCCCATGAGAATGTTTTCTCAAAAACAACGTGGCCTTGCTGACCACCGGTCTGTAACGATTTGGTGTTACAATTCGTGATTCTTTCTTACTTCGAGCACAAAGCATATACTGATTGCAGCCTATAGTCTTATCTAGTTCCTCTACAGCTGCAATGTTCATTCAACACAAACAAGGTTATTTGCCTAAGTCTAATAACATTTCAAAATGCTTTATTGTTCTCTTTCCCTAATGCTAGCAAAATCATCTGTTTCTCAGTGTATGAACAAGGTCATTCACTGAGCTGACCAGAAGCAAAGTCAGAAAGTACATGCAATTATTTTCAAGCCTGTAACAGAATAAATGTGTTAACCCTTTTAGGCTTCTAATGCAGCAAGCATAATGCTAATACATATATGAATACTATATATGTGAATATGTATTTTTCTTACAATTTTATTGTAGGGTTAGGTGTAAGAGTTTAGGTGTATGTGTGAATTGCTGTTTGTTTGGTGTGCTTTTGTTGTCTGTATGTGTTTTGGAACAGCTATTTTTTTCCCTAGGAAAACATTCGCTGTTCCGTATGTTCAATGTTTTCAACTTTCATTGAATAGGGTTCGATATTAGAACACTCGAAGTTTTGAAACTTTGGTGTTCTAATATAGACCCTTGGATGATTATACATCAAAGGTCAAATATTAACAGTATGCAACTGCATCTCATATGGTAGCCTTGACATGTTTATAACATACCGCTTAGATGCACAGATGTAAGCAAAATGTCCAGATTTTTACCTTATAATTTTGGTCTGTTTCTCATAAAATTGTGGTTTTCTGGCAAATCACTGGTTTATAATTGAGGGTTAAACTCATAAAATAATGACAGACCTTTGGGTTTCAGGCTTCATACCCCTCACAAATTCATGCTAATGCAAAACCTGTTATTCTATCTACTTTCTAAGATTGTATGATTAATATTTAAACAGTGTCCTTACTTTTGGGCCATTGTCCCTCCATTATTTATGGCTTTGTCCAGATTTCACACACACACACACACACACACACACACACACACACACACACATACACACACACACACACACACACACACACACACACATGCACACACACACACACACACACACACATATATATATATATATATATATATATATATATATATATATATATATATGTATATAAAGTTCCCCTTCAGATGATCGAAGTTCCAAAACTTCAAACATCATATGGCCGACTATATGAGCGAAGTTTTGAAACACTGAACATAAAAAACAATAAAAAATAAAAAAATAAAAAGTTTTTCTTTTACATTTTTGCAGGGGGCAAGCCCCCCCCTGCACCTCTCACTCCCCCTCCCTGCTAATTAAATATACCAACTCTAAGATCACATTACAGCAATTAAAACAGTAAATTTCCCATTCTGCTCTGTATGGCAATCTCCATTCAGAATTTCCGAAGTATCAAAACTTTGATCATATGGCTCTCGGCTATATGATGTGCAATGTTTTGGAACTTCAATCATCTGAAGAGGACCAACATATATATATATATATATATAGATATATATATATATATATATATATATATATATATATATATATATATACATACACATATATATATGTATATGTATATATGTGTGTGTGTGTGTGTGTGTGTGTGTGTGTGTGTGTGTGTGTACACACACAAAACACATGAACAGTGCACAATGACTCAGGTGCCTCGGAGAAATACAAACAGTTTAAACCACTGCCTCCAGCACTCAATAATAATATAAATCGACAGTCAGAAGCAGCGTGTAAGGATTTAGTGGTAGACAAACACACCCACAGACCGGTTTTGCTGCATAACTCTGGAGTTTTATTATTACTGAGTACTGCAGGTGGTTGTTTAAAAAAAAAAAAAAAAAAATATATATATATATATATATATATATATATATATATATATATATATACACACACACACACACACACACACACACACACACACACACACACACATGTGTGTGTCTATTATTTAATTTCTTTGAATATGATTTACTTATGAGATCATGAGACCAGATGGTTAATCCTCCTCTGATATCAGTCTCTGTTGTAGTTAACTTCCTCAGCAGCTGTGAAGATATGAGGAAAATATTTGAAAAGGAGTGTAGGTTACTGATCCTGAATTTTTGCACAGTGTGTGCCTTACGTGACTGTAGTATTTAATAGTAATAATGTAAATTATGTGATTGTATTAAATGCCTAAAAGAACTGCTGTTGCTAATTTACCACAGGAATTTTTATTTAAAAGTTTTAGGCACATTGCACAAAACTGGATAAGAAGTGCACTAGGATGATGTCTCATAAAACATTTGAATAGGGGTAATACATAGGGGTAAGGCCAATTTCTTACCAAATGGGATCAGTTAATTCAAGCACCAAAGCAGAGGTTGGCTAAGATTAAAATGACCCACAAAGAAAGCTATCCTATTACTTACCTATGAATCTATGACCCTATTTAATATTTCAAATAGGTTTCCTAATACAGCTTGGGTATGCAAACATCCCCCCACTTCCTTATCCTGCATGTTATTCATGTATTCCATTATTTAGTTGTTATGAAATGCAGCATATTATTCTGTAAGTATTCTTTATTTATTAATGGCCTTACCCTTATCTTACCATATATTAAGCATATAATGTATGCAGATGATATACTTACAGCAGAGTCCAACAAATGTTTCCATGTCCCTCAAACTAAGCAACAGGAAAGCCTTACAACCTAAAGCATATGGCTACAAAATAAAAATCCACTCAACTCAAAGGAAAGTAGTGCTATGCATTTCACAGTCCCAAAACTACCATCCAATCCATTTATTATTATTATTAACAACTTCTTTAGATGCTGTGGTGGTGCAGTGGTTAGCATTGTCGCCTTACAGCAAGAGGTTCTCCCGTTTGATTCCTGGCTTGAGCGCCTTTTGTGTGGAGTCTACATGTCCTCCCAGCAGTTGAGTGATTCTAAAGACATGCAGGTAAGTGTGAGCATGAATGGGCGTGCCTTCATTGAAGGCTGGGCATCAGGCTGGCAACTCGGTACTGTAAAAATCCCCTGCCAATCATGAGCAGACCAGAGTTCCGCTGTGGTGACCCCTAACTGGGAAAAGCCAAAAGACATTAATGACTTCTTTATGTGACTTATAACTTCATAAAATGGCACTGTTTTTGTTCCATGTATTATTCTGTATGTCGTCTAAATAATATTTGCTTTATATTGTTGTATAGCTAAGGTACTTGGATCATGACTCAAAAGGATCAGTGTCAGGTTAACAAATGAAAATAAAACTAATAAGTAAATAAATAAAAATTGAATAATTGTATGCAAAGTGGACCATATGAAAATAATATGTTAAAGTTCTGACTATAAAGTTGAGAAGGTATCCCTCCTGCAAAAAAAAAGAAAGTTATGTATCCCTTTGGTGAAATGAAGGAATACAGTGCAATTGAAAATAAATTGTTACAAGCAGTACTGAAATTCTGCAGCTGGTACATTCGGAGACACAAATTTCCTTCACTTTTAGGGATAGTCACTGACATTTTGAGCTGTTTATTGGTAGAAAGGTTGATAATGATGTCAGCCTCAGCAGATAATCCATTTCTGGAAGGGTAGCAAAGGGTTATTGGCAAGGAAGGAAGATTACACTGGCATATATTTATATTCCAACTAAAACTGCTATTATGGCACTTAAGAAATTATTGGGAGAAATAATCACCTTTCAGCAGGGAATATTACTTATAGGTGTGGAATGAAACTTGATTTGCAACAGTGAGAATGTATATGGGGGACTTAGAAGGGAAAATATAACAAAAGAAGGTAGATTTCTGAAGAATTCATGAAAATATTTGGTATGGAAGATGTGAATTCAGTAGTAGGAGCTTGTAGAGAATTTACATATTATTCCCCAAGGTACAAAAACTGGCCTAAACTAGACAGAAATTAAATTTCTCAGGAACACATTTAATTGGCACAAGCCCGATAACTATTTCAGATCATATGCCACTAACAAGTAAGATAAAAATGCATGGTAATGAAGTTAAAATGAGATATTGTCACTGTAATACCTAAAGACAGTAAACACCCATCAAATCCAACTTCATATAGGTCCAGTTCAATTTTATGTAATGATTATAAGGTGTTTATGTCTATAATAGTTAAAAGAATGGTAAAGCTTTTGCCAAAATTAATAGATATGGATCAATGTTGTTTTGTGAAGAGAAGCAAATGCCTGACATAACGTTTGACAACATTAATAGAACAATAATGATCCAGAGGGAAGCAGAATGTAAGAAAATACCGCTGTTGTTGGTTGGTCTTAATACAGAGAAAGCATTTGGCAGAGTAAGCTGCGATTTTATGAGTTGGGCAATGGAAGCATTTGCATTCCATCATACAATAATAAGGTTAATTATAAGGCTATATGAGTTATTAGAGGCGAAGTTAAAATAGGAGGGTTCCTCCCTGATAAGTTGTGTCTCAATAGAGGAATCAAGCAGGGGTACCCTCTTTCCCCTCTGTTATTTGTGTTATATTTAAGCCTTTGGCAAAGAAAATAAGGGACTCATAAATTCAAAGATATAATTAGTATGGTAATCAAGAACAGTTGGCTTTATTTGCTGACAATATTATTTTGTACCTGGTAAAACCAGAAAAAGTATATCTTGGTGTTGTGGAACATTCTGAGACAGTTTCAGATCTTTTAAGGATATAACATTAATAAAGACAAAACAAAGGTGATCGCTGTAAACTATGTGCCCACACATGAATTGGTTCAGCAAAACCATTATTTATGGGGACATGATACAATGAAGTATTTCGTAGTATGAGTTAAAAAGGATTTTGTTATGGCAGCTAAAAATATGTAGGAAAAGACAAAAGATAATACAAAAACTGATAAACTGGAAGCTCTTGTTTATGGATATGACTAGCAAGATACAAGCAGTGAAAATGGATTTAGTCCCTTTAGTTTTATATATAGGTCAGACATATTTTTTTATCAACCAGAGGAGAAGTTATGGACAGCAATTAATAATGAGTTGAAGGATTTTATCTGGATGGGAAGAGGGCAAAAGTCAAGTGGGATAAGCTGATCCTTCCAATAGAATAAACTGGTTTATGATTATTTGATTTTAAGTGATATTTTAGAGCTAGACAGTTAAGACTCATATACATAAGCAAAAAGCTATAATTCAAAGTAGAAACGGATGATGATGAAGCAGGGGGGGATTCAAAAAATAAGGAGAAGGTCGGATTTTGAATGCCGATTTTTAAGGCGAATATTTATTTATTTATTTATTTTGCATTTGTTAACTGGGTAGGTCCAACTGGGTAAGAATTTACCCTTTTTCAGTGGAGACCCGAGGGGAAAAGCCCCAAGCAGACATACAAATACTTACAAATAGAGACCAATTAACAATATTAAAGAGCAAAACAATCTTATGGTTACAATGGATAAGAAGAACATAATGTACTCAATGGAATAGTACATAGCTATATATACAAAAAGTGTAGTAATAGGTTCATACTAGGCTAACTGCCTTTTGGGCTATTTGAAGCCTAGCCAGTTACCCCATGTGAGAATCAAACCCTGCATTTTGTGTTTTTAAGGTAAACACCTTAACCGTTATGTCATCCACCCACCCCTCTTATGTCATCCTCCCACCCCTAATAGGTTGTAACAGGAGAAACAACAATAATAAATCCAGCAGGTAAGCAGGAGGGGAAGTTAAGGATGTAGATAATATAATGAAAAGAAACAAGGTATAATTAGATTAGTGGCTAGAAGAAGAATTGTGTAAGTGCAGGGGCTTCAGATTTGAGGGAAAGTGGAGTGGGAGTAAAATGTAGAGAGGGGTGACTGCTTAAGGGGCCGTAGGTCAGAAGAGGGAATGGTGCAAAAGAAGATAGTAGTAGAGAAGGGATATTGTGAACTAGAGGGTGGGTACAGAAAGAAGAGCAGTTGGATAAAGTAAGTTATAGAAAGAGGAAAAAAGGTCTTATAGATCAGACTTAGTGGTGAAGTGGGTATGTGGAGAGGGAGGAGTTAAGTAGGATGATAACAGGTACATAAAGGGTTTTTATGGAGGTACACTGTCAGGTCATGTTTGAAGTTAGGAAGGGAGGTATGACTTCTAATATGGAGTGGAAGATTGTTCCAGGTAAGGGAGATGGAGTGTTTATAGAATATTTTATCTATGTTCTTGTTGGGTTTATAGACTTGTAGTAAGAGTTTATCAGAGCTGTGCAGGGACTGGGGAGGGGTGTACCAGGAGATCAGGTTGGACAGAGATGGACAGTCAGAGTTTGAATTAAGAATTCTGAAAGCTTGGATCAGGTAACATTTGATCAGAAGGTGTGGAAATTCGAGCCAATGTAATTTTATGAGAGCGGAGCATTGATGGGATTTATAGGGGCTGCTGGTGACAAATCTAGCAATTTTGTTATAGGTTTGGTCTAGTTTTGCCAGCAGGTTATTTTTTAGATTGAAAAATAGAGGGGAGCCATAGAGGAGGGCGGGGAGGAGATAGGATTGGGCTAGTAGTAGTTTTGAGTTGGGGGTCAGGAATTTGCTTTGTGTCTGTATAGCATGCCCAGTGTTTAGTGTGTTTTCTTTATAGAATGAAGTATGTGGAGGTCTAGTTTGAGCTGGGCGTCTATGATGACACCTAGGAGTTTAGTGTGTAAGTCTGGTGTTATGATGGTGCCATTTAGAGAGGATACGAGAAAGGTGAATTTGTGGTGGGCTAGAGCTTTAGGTAGGACTAGTAAGAGCTTAGTTTTAGAGGGGTTCAGGATAAGCTGATTGTTGGAGAGCCACTTCTCAAGAGAGTGAAATGAAGATTCGGTGATATAGTGGAGGTTATTGATAGAGTCAGAAATGGAGATCAGAGTTGAATCATCTGCATACTATATGATAGAGGAGAGGTTGCTGGAAGTGTGTAGGTCATTGGTGAATAGGTAATAACAATGACTATACACAATATTCATAAAGTAGCAGAAAGTATTGTAAGAACTAAATCATCACAAGAAGGGGGAAAGGAGATTCTGCTGATAGGGATGATTGCAACTAGGTGTACAGAGAACAGGCAAGAGGGGGTTGTAATTTACTAGAAAAATGGCAAAGGAACCAAAGTATTGGGAGCAAATGACTATAGACGGAACGGTAACAGAAAGGAAAGAGGGCAAGTAAACATTTGGATTGCAGAGTAGAGACTGTCTTCACTACCAGGAATTGATATCACAGTATAGACAAAGAGAAAAGGACAGTGGAATCTTAAGTAAACAAACTGCCTTAGGTGGAGTTTTTAATTAAATACAGAACAGCAGCTAATGTTAATACAAGGATAATTAGTAGGACATATACTGTAAATATTGCACAGTAATTATGGGAATCAACCAGAGGAAGTTAGAAAAGACCGGAAAGAGATACTGAATAAGAAATTCATAAGGAAACAATGGGAGGGCATGTGTATGGTCCCCAAATATGCAGGAAATTCTAAAAGAGCTAGGATTTTTGCTTGGAAATGTTTGCATAAGTATTTTTATACTCCAAGCAGACTTCTAAGAATTTATCCTCAGGTAGATGGCAAATGTTATAGGTGTAATAGGGAAAAAATAGCTAACTGGAAACATATGTTTTGAGACTGTACTGAGTTGGCAGACTTTAAAAATTCTCCACATCTTACTCTGTCAGAAATATTGGGTAAGTAAATAAGTGTAACTAAGGAAATTATTTTTGAGCTGGAATATATGATCAGAATTGCCTAGACATAGTAAAGCCTTATTAGGTTAATTCTGTTAGCTGACAAAAAAGAAAAAAAATACTAGGAAATGGAAATCAAAGTTTAAACTAACTGTATCTAAAGTAATGGATATTGTAACAGAGATAAATGAATGGGAAGTGTGATCTTTAGAAAAAGGTAGGAGCAAATTGCATAGAAAAATATGGAGATTGTGGGAATAATACATGCAGACTAATGTTTTGGAGGAGGATTGAGGTTTAAGAGGAGGCAGAAATTGATCAATTTATGTAATGTGGGATTAATAATGATTGTGTAAAAGAATACATGTGCAGCCAGATTCAATAAACCCTACATGGTCTGTTTACACCATGTGCACATCTTGCAGTGACACACACACAGTGGCAAGCTGTTTTGGCTTCAGTAAGTGGCTGTACATGGTGTGTAGAGCTGGTCAAACAAGCTAAACACCACCACATGATAGTTACAGCATAAGCAACTGAACTGTATGCTAATTCACCAATCCAGAATGGAGGAGCTATTCAACAAGCTGCAAATCAACAGTGTAGACTCAGTGCTGGTTTTCCCTGTGAATTTCAAAACATATTGGAATGTTGTTGTTCTTTTCGGCTTTTCCCGGTTAGGGGTCACCACAACGGAACTCTGGTCCGCTAATGATTGGCAGTAGATTTTCACGAATGCTGAGGTGCCAGCTTGACGTCCAACCTTCAACGAAGGCACACCCATGCCCATTTACGCATGTCTTTCGAATGCAACCCAACGGCGGGGAGGACATGCAGACTCCACACAGAGGAATACAGCCATGGAAAGGAGTCTACACAGAAACAATGTTACAGGTTGCCAGTTCTTTAATTCATGTGTATGTGCAACAGGATGAAGTCTATGCTGTTGCTGCTGCGAATAGACCACGGCCAAAAAGGAGAAGAGTTTTCTGACTCCATTTAACTTATCACAATCTGCATGACACAGAAAGTGTGGAGTGCTATATGGTAAATAGAAACACACTACAGGAACTCTGCAACCTCTGTCATCCTCAACTTAGACGTAGGGCAAACCGAGGGGAACCCATACCAGTGGTGACAAAGGTATATGTATACTTAGAATTTCAGCTACAGGAAACTTTCAGAAACCAACAGGAGACATGTTGGGGGTGTCACAGTCATCAGTATCCTGGATCCTCCATCACTTCCTTAGTCCTATGCTCCAACATGCCAGAGACCACATATCTTTTTTCCATACTCCTAAGGACAGGGCCACAAACATGCAGGAGTTCTACCCTATAGCACACTACCGTGAAGTACTAAGTGCCATAGATTGCCCACATATAGAACTTAGGGCACCACTCGGTGAATAGGGAAGACTGTACATAAATAGAAAGGGCTTCCACTCTATTAACTGCCAAGTTATGTGTAATACCAAGAGACTAATCTTCAATGTATATGCTGGCAACCCAGGTACTTACCATGACTCACGTATCTAGCCCACATCCCAAATGTATCAGATGTTAATTAGAGGGGCTATCCCACAGGGTAATTTACTAGGGGATACAGGTTATGCACTGGAACCGTGGCTGATGATGCCCACCAGAAATGCACACGCACTTACAGAAGAACGCCATAATGATGCACATGCTCAAACCAGAAATATAATAGAAAGTGTGTTTGGGATGCTGAAGTCGCGATTCTGGTGCCTAGATACATCTGGGGGAGCCCTGCAGTACAATCCAGGTACATGCACTGAAATATTCACTGCATGTGCTATGCTACACAACATCATCCTGAGAAAGCAGCTTCAGCAGAATCTACAAGGGGAAGGGGTACACATCCTACCACCAATGGGAAGGTCACCACAGCCACAAGCAGGTGAGTCAAAGGGGGGACCAGCAGCTGCTGTGGGTGTAAGCAGACGTAGACATGCCCAATATGTCCTTGCACTGGCTAAGAGGCAATGCATAGCACACTCAATCACCACCTAAGGGCCTAAAACCTTCCTCCTACACACATACATATAGTAACATTGATGCCAAGCAATGCTTGCAGCCCTTACTTACACATGAAATGGCTGTAAACTGCTAGCATCAGACAGAGTCTGCTCTGAACTAAAACTGTTGCAATCTCTGGATTTACAAAGTAAGTGCTGAACCTGGAGAGTATTGCATAATAATATGAATGAATGGTATATCCTTGCATGTTTATACTTGGTAATGTAAGCAAGTAAAAGGTAGATGCTTTGTACAGAAATGACATGTGACAGCAATGACTTGTGAGGATATATATGTCCTCTGTCAAGTAGTAGGCCTCAGGAATCAAAGATTCACGCAGTCATACCTCTCAAAAGTATTGATGGTCACCAAATCTCCTCGGTTTCGCACCATACTTTTGTACTGGAAAATCATTAGAGAGGGAAGTTAGAAAGTAATGAGACAGATTTCAGTTTCAGACTTCACAGCCTTCACAAGATCATTAATAATACTGATGCAAAAAATGTTTGATTCTATCAACTGTCTAACTTTCCAAGCCCAAAATATGTCAAAGGTACAATTAGCAAAGCAACAACACAAATGTAAATGTGCTAAGGACTAATTCAGCTATCACCCTGATTATCAGACACAAGTGTTATGTATCCCTGAATCCAAAATCTAGAAAACAAGTATATGGCACACTTATCATCACTTGCATAAGGTGTTGT
The DNA here is from genome assembly GCF_019279795.1 of Protopterus annectens. Classification (NCBI taxonomy): domain Eukaryota; kingdom Metazoa; phylum Chordata; order Ceratodontiformes; family Protopteridae; genus Protopterus; species Protopterus annectens. The sequence continues at coordinate 1,333,751,878 of NC_056731.1, read as the reverse complement.
GGGGCGTGGGCTTGAAGCCTAGGCTGACACAAAAGGTTGGTGAGTGTATGTGAGTAACAAAGAGAAGCAGGCAGATATTGGGATAAAGTGACAAATGGCCAGTGAGACAAAATAAGCTTTAAGCTTCACAGCTGAACCATGTAACTGTCGTGTATGTGTGTGTCTGTATGGGTCCTCTAGATGAAACTGGTGTGTGTATCTGCAGGAACACAGTTAAGCTCTGTGCTAGCTCTACATCTTGGTGTGTTATTTTTCTATTTATTTTATTTGACATTTGTTAATCGGCTTGGTCCAACTGAGCTAGGGGACCATTTTCAGTGGACAGCCGAGGATAAAAGCACAAAACAATAAACAGTCATGCAAAAGATACAATAACACAGTAGTCAAAAGTACAAACACATAACATAAAGATATAAGATGCAGTTCCATAACACAGTAATAATAATCCAATGCAAATTCCATTGCAACAGTATACAATCTATAAGAGGTACTCTCGGTAGTTAAACTAAAGATATATAGCACTGGAATCATTTCCTCCTTTCTGATGCAAGAGGGTAAAATAATGAAATTACATGTCAGAGAGAAAATGAGAAAAGAAGAGAAAGTTCAAGTGGAGTAGAAGAGTTGTAAGATTAATAGAGGGAATGTGGAGACAAAATAGTTCTCATTTATGGGTTTGGCATGGGGAGGACCAAGTCTTTTGTAGATAGTGTTTTAATTCTCCTTAAAACTGGTCTTTTTGGGAAATATTTCTTATATTGAGGGGGAGTGTGTTCCAGACATGAGCTAATGAGTACTTGTAAAGGGACTTTCCAATGTTCTTTTTAGGTCTGTAGATGTCAAGAAGGTGTTTTTCAGTTGTGCTTAGATGTCGGAGAGGGGTGTAGTATGATATTAGTTTGGAGAAGGAGGGGCAGGAAGAGGGATTATAGAGAACAGAGTGCGTGATATGTAACTGAGGAAGTAGAAGGTGATGAGAGAATTCAGGCCATTGTAGTTTGTTTAGGGCAAGACAGTGATGAGCATTGTGAGGAAGGTTAGTGGCAAATCTGGCTATTTTATTGTATGTTTGGTCAAGTTTGATCAATAGCATAGATTACATATTAGTAAGGATAGGGGCAGTGTAATGTAAACATGGATAAAAGAAGTGACTCAGCCAGAGAAAGCTTGGAGGTAAGTGTAAGGAATTTCTGATTTCTGTAAAGTAGTCCAGGTTTCTGGTGTTTTTTTTTTTTATAATACATTGTTGGATATGTAGGTCGAATTTTAGTTTAGTGTCGATTATGGTGCCAAGTAGTTTGGTATGAGGTTCAGATTTAATTATATTGTTGAGGGAGGTGATGGCAAAGGGGGATTTGTGTTGTACCAATGTTCTAGGAAAGAAGCAAAGAAGTTTTTTTTTTTTTTAGGATTCAGTACTAGGTGATTGAATGAGAGCCATGTTTTGACAGATGAGAAGGTGTCCTGAGTGAGTGCTAAAATATTAGGAATACTATGGGTGGTGATAATAAGTGTGCAATCATCTGCATATTGTAATAATGTTGAGAGCTTACAAGCAGAATGTACTTTGTTAGTGAAAATATTGAACAAGAGGGGGCCCAGGACTGATCCTTGAGGAACACCTGTGTTGACCAGAAGGAAGAGAGAGAAGACAGTTTTCCAGATGACAGATTGTTGCCTATTGGACAGGTAGTTGGAAAAACAATTTATGGAGGAGCTGGAGAGATTGAGGTCTGAGAGGTTAGTTAGCAGTTTAGAATGAGAGACAGTATCAAAGGCCTTACAGAGATCAATGAATAAGCAGGATATCAGCATATTGTTGTCACAGGCCTCAGCTACTGTTTGGGTGAAAGAAAGTAGTACAGTGGATGTACAGTGGTGGGGTCTGAAGCCATGTTGGGTAGAGGTTAGCAGGTTATTATCAAGCAAGTGTTTGAGTAACTGGGTATGTATGCACTTCTCAAGAATTTTGGAGATAGGAGACAGGATGGCAATGGACCTCTAATTAGAAGGGTCAGTGGAGTTTCTGCCCTTATGCAGTGGGATTGTAAAGAATGATTTCCATATGACAGGGACACAGGCTTCAGTAATGGATCTAATTAGGAGTATAGAGACAGGGTAGGCAATGGACTCTGCAGCAATTTTAAGAAAGTAGGAAGGTAATTTATCAGCATGGGGGGAGCAAGGTTTGAGTTTGGACAAGAGAAATTTGATGTAGGTGGTGGGAACTAGTTTAAATGAAAAGCTATTAAAAGGTGTTTTGTTGGTGGATGAAAGGGGTAGAGGAAGCATTGTTATTTTGCGTTAATTTTTGGATTGTTTTTATGAAAAAGGTGTTTAGGGGAGTGGCTGTTTCAGTAGCTGTATTATGTGGGAAGAGGTTAGGGGTGGTAGGGTTGCCAGGATTAATGATATTATTAATTATTGCCCAGAATGTTTTGGGATTATAATGTGGTTAAGATTGGGTGGAGCAGAAGAAATTTTTCTTATCATTGTTAACTAGTTTTTTTGAAAGGTTTCCAAGCTCTTTGTAATTTTGAAATAGGGGAGGAGATTTGTTTTTGACCCAGGCTTTCCAGACACTATCCCAGCTGGAAAAGGCAGGTGGAAAAAAAAAACAATCAGACAGACTGATAGTTTTTGTAGGAACGTCATACACTATCCTGGTAGTTTCACAGATATATTAGTGAAAAAAAGTATATTCAGTTCAGTTTTGCAGGCACATAAAGCCCGGAGCTCTGTTTTCATCTTTTATACCTTTTATAAGTGCAGGTAGAGTCTGCGGTTTTCTCAGTTCCAGCAACGGTAATCAAAGACAGACTGCACTTTACTGAAGGAATGGGGGCACTTTACTGAAGGAATGGTGGCCCAAATAGACAGTCAGAGAAGATGCAGATGTAGGGGATACTGGAGAAAAAAGGAAAAACAGTGAGATGTAGCACAACAGAGGAAATGCAGAAATTACTATATTGCTGTTTTATAAATCTACATTAATTTGTATGCAGCAATTTAAACAACGTCATGTAATGCAATACAGCAAGCTTATAAACTCCTTTCAATAAGCACAGAGTTTAACAGTAGTTATAAACAGTGCAGTGTAAGGCAAAAAATAATGCATCTTAGTCTGGATAACTAATACTTTACTGCTGCAATTGCCAGAGTAAGCAAGTCTATCAAGTACATGCTGAAACAGACTAAGCAAAAAACAAATGTTCAGTGAGTCTAGCTTCAGTACAAGCACCCTGAATGGATACCAAGCTAGTATCATACTAGATTTAAGGCGGTTTAGGTACTTGGACACTAGCAGTTTTATAGCAAAGACACAGTGAAATATTTGCTGTGTAGCAGAGTCAGTGATTGGTACAGTTGTTTATAAAATAAATAAAAAGGCTAGTTATTTACAGTTTCTAAGGTAGATAAAACAGAAATATTTTATCTATAAAAATGCCAACATTCTAGAAGATACGATGAGCTGGAATGAAAATTTAAAAATGGCTCCTGCCCTTGAAATCAACTGTGGTACGAGATAGCACAGAGGTGCTGTATGTCTGGCAGGTGTGAATTGTGCATGTTAGAGGTAGCAGTTCATCATTGTCATACCCAACCACAAGAACTGGCTCTGCCAGGAGTGGCACTGGCATGTCCACTCCCACAGTCAGATGCACTGCTGCTACATGAATGTGACTGATGTCTGGTGGTTTAGCTCCCTCATGAGGATGCCCAGGACCACGACTCCATGGCCTGCCACATCTGGGTGTGGACATCTCCACAAATGATGGAGCAGTAGAAGTAGTGCCATTATGGGAGCATGATGGAGCACAGCCACATCAGCTAACAGCAGATGATGTGGCTGACCTACACCCATGAGGATGCCATCCCCCTGCCGAAAAATATTCCATCACAGACACTGCCCACTTCAACGTGTCATTCATCTGAATCACTGAATTGGCAACATGATGGAGGCAGTCATGCATGTCAACATATGCCACATATACAACCCTAAACATTTCTCTGGAGGATCTATGGGAAGGTGCCTGTTCCTCTATGATTGCCCTAAACATATGTCATGTGACATGGGAAGACACACCTGGATTAAGTGGAGACTGGACAGCACCCCTAACAACCCTCTATGTGTCACTTCACCCACACTTTGGCTACAGCCAAAGTCAACAGGCACTGACGCCACAGTGACCACACTTCCCTAATCGAGTGTCTCACCATCTACCTGTCCATTATCTGAGGGCTCACTGGAATGGGTTGGCATATGCCTACTGGCTGTGTTTGTTGGAATTACAGGGTATGGCTGAATTCAGATTCAACCTCTGCAATGCCTGACTGTGCCTCTATTTGACCACCATCATCATCAGAGTCTTCCGATACTCTGACATCAGGTAGTAATAGTCCAACACTTCCACTGTCAAGATCACTTGTGATAATAACAAAAAAACACAGGAAAACAAATTAATAACTACACTACTATAGTCAAATGTATGCTAAACAATTAACAGTGGTGCCACTACTACAGACAGTACAGCAATACACACAACAGTCCTGATACCCACATCACACATATGGATGAAGTTATATATTTCTTTGAACTGCTCATCACAACTGATAAAGAAGATATTTGGCTTACTTGGCTTACCATGTGCAGTTGATGCTAGGTTTTCCATGGACCATGGTCCTGGAAGAAGTTAAGTAAAAGTTAAGGATAACATCATCACAATTAACAGTAACACAGGGAATTAAAACTTTTTGCCCTTTATATGTCCATTAACTATACTTTCAATAAGAACTTGGATGACAAGTCCAGCCTAAGCCCATGTGTAATCAATCAGAATGTGTTGTTAACTGTAGCAATCTACAAGTCCACCCCCAAAAACAAATGTATTGCTAAACAGTACTAATGTATTGGTGTCAATATTTTACTATACAAGACTATTTAACAACTGAGATACACAAGCCTACCTGGAAGTTCCTCCTGGGTTATACTTGCTCTCCCTGAAATGGTAGCACCAATGTAAAGGACATGGTATTCTGCAGTTTCCTGGATCCCTAACATTGGACAGGAACTCTTAATTTATTGGTAGTGGTGGATCTGCAGCAGGCCATCCCTGTACCCATCCAATCACGGGCCACTACAGATGCTCTCCTCCATGCAGATGAGATCATGTCAGTGGCCCTATGGTGCACCTGGTCATATGTCCTGCTGCGGTCATCTACTGTATTCACATCAGCAACTATCTGCTGCCAAATTTGCATTTTGTCTAACGTATCTCCAATTCCTGTCTCAGGCAGAAAGGCACCACATCCCATAAGGCTTCCACAATGACCTGATTTGCAAGGTCACAGAAGGGGTGGGTTTGGGATTGAGATGCCTGGGTGCCATAGTCCTAGGTGACCTAAAACACAACAGAAGGATAATATACGTAAATATCACATAACTAAAAAGTCCTGTTCCCAGATAAAAATATAAAGAGTAGCATGTCATTATTACCCACTGGAGAAACATAAAACAGTTAAAATATTGAAATATAAAATACAGGAATCGTGTGGTTGCAACATATTACATTTACACACAAAGCAAGGCTGGATACAAAACAAGGAGAGTAACAATAGCAACATATCCTTGTTTCTGCCAAAAAAAGAAATGTAACTTTGCTCTCCCACCCCTAAAAGAACAGGCAAATGATGCATTTTGCTAACAAACCATCAGTGAAATGCTAAAAGTGCTCACAAATGAACTGTCCCTGAAACATGTCTACAGATTTAACACAGAACATTCCATTTTAAGCTATTACCAATCATGTGTACCTGTGGCCAGTGCTTCCCTAGAGGTGTGTATGGTCCACACCAGAAGGCTTTCATTAACAATATGGGACATTTACCATTTCCTAGAAATAACAATAGAAGAGTGTGCACAGAAAAATTGTTGTAACAATAGCATTTGTTATGACAAATAATAAGGCTTTGCATCTGAAAAATTGAAATGCCCTGACAAACATGCCCATGCCATCCATCAGTACACTTCTACAGATAAAAGTAGTTGCATATATATATATATATATATATATATATATATATATATATATATATATATGTGTGTATATATATATATATATATATATATATATATATATATATGGGTTACCATTACCACATTGACAGCCCATTCCATCGAAACTGACTTCACTGACACAGCAGATCGACAACTGAAGATCCGATGTTTCCCACATGGTAAGTAACCGTTTGGCCATCAACTTTCAAAAATCACCAGCAAAACAAAGCCAACAATGTGGGGGGGGCTATACCACCCCACACACCTTCTAGGTAGGGGCCTTCATCCCCACACCCCCCTTAATAATTATTCCAACTCCGAGAATGCACTGCCGCAGAGGTAAATGAAATGTTCAGGTTGATGGCTGTGTTGGTGAAGTTGGTTTCGATGGAATGGGCTGTTGATGTAGTAATGGTAACCCATATGTGTGTATATATATATATATATATATATATATATATATATATATATATATATATACACAGGCACAAAACGCACTCTCTAAAGCCAAGAATACAGCACCCATGGGACCAGATGACATCCTGGGCTGTGTACTACATGAACTACAATATGAACTGGCACCTCACCTAAGTGTCATGTTTAATTATAGCCTCACCTCAGGTTTTGTGCCCACTGAGTGGCACAGAGCTACAGTTATCCCAATCCACAAGGGGAGATCCACCTTGGATCCCGGAAACTACCATCCCATCAGTCTAACAAGCCTTATCTGCAAGGCCATGGAGCGTATTATCATGGAACTTATAAACAAAGACATTGGCAACCTTCAAACACTGGACCCCACCCAGTTTGGGTTTGTGAAGGGCTGATCTTGTCTCCTGAACCTGATTGACTTCTTTGAATCAGTCTCCAGAGCCATGGACAAGGGTAAGGTGGTCCACACAGCCTATCTAGACCTTGCCAAGGCCTTTGACACCATCCCCCACTCTGGAATCATAAATAAACTTACTAAGTTGGGCATTAATCCCTATGTCACCCAATGGGTTGCTAAATGGCTTACTGATAGAACCCACACTGTAAAAGTAGCCGACTCCAAATCCAGCTCCAGACAAGTGACAAGTGGAGTACCTCAGGGTTCAGTCCTGGGGCCGCTCTTGTTTGGCATCTACTTCTCTGAAGTACAGGTCAACACTAAGGGACTCTGGCTAACAAAGTTTGCAGATGACTGCAAACTGGGAGCCATTATTGAATCCCCAAATGATGTGGATACTCTACAAAAGGGCCTTACAGAAACAGATGCTTGGTGCCAGAGCCATGGGCTCAAGCTCAATGCCAAGAAATGTATTGTTATCCCCTTTGGGAAAAAACATGTATCCATGAATTACCATATAGGTGGCAGTACACTAATAAACACAGAAAGTGTGATAAGAGACTTAGGGACACAGGTGGACAGTGGTCTCACCTTCGATAACCACATTGCCACAACAGTCAGGAAATCCTTCTATGTGGCACACCTCATCACGGAGGGCTTTTCATCCAGAAAAAAGGAGGTCATTGTCCCACTGTACTCATCCCTCATTAGACCCATTATAGAATACAACGCCCCATTTGGTATGTACCTCTCAAGACATCTGCAACAACTGGAAAGGCCTCAGAAATACCTCACTAAAAGAATCACAGGCCTAAAGCAGATGCCCTACACTGACCGCCTTAAAAAACTCCAGCTATACTCTGTTGCATATCGTCTACTCAGAGGCGATCTCTGCTTAACATACAAGGCCATGTCAAACCCAGAGCTGTTGGACATGCTACACTTAAAGAAATCCCAATCTCTCAGAGCTACACGCTCCAGGGATCTAAACCTTGTCATCACAATAAACAAAACATGCTGGAGGGATAGGTTCCTGACCCAGAGACTCCCCAGACTCTGGAATAGATTGCCCATACATGTCAAGCAGAGTGCCTCTTTGGACCTCTTCAAGAGGAACCTTGACAATTGGATGGGAGAAAGGAAATTCACCCCAGGGATCACGTCAGTCACCCTGCTAGACAGGGGTCCAGGAAAGTAAATAATGTGGGAAGAAATAGCCAGGGAATTGTTATGGCTAGGCTTGTATAGGCCCTAGGGCTGATAGCCTAGTACCAACCTATGAACCTATATAAACAGATTTTTCTTAATGACATTTCAGCATATGCAGTATATAGCTGACAAATGCAAGCATACATTTATAGGTTGAGTAGTCACCTGTGCACATATCTCCCAAAGTAATAGCCCCTTCTATGTTCTCCACATAAACAAGTCTCTTCACCTTCAGGTTCCCGATCTACATGGTTGACTTTTTATGCTGTAGATTCAGGGCTGTGAGCACAGTAAAGATGCAAACCAAGTGTGATCTCATTAGAATTGCTGAATCCCAAATACTTGGCTCCATGTACCTGATGTAAACATAGTGCAGGCACTCCCTCAGTGTTTGCTGCTAATTTATTGCAACAGTGAATGATTACTGGTAGGGAGAAGGAAAACACAACAGCAATGCAGACTGCCCTACCTCCAGTGGGTGTGCCAGCCAGGTTAGACTTATAAAGTATAGAATTAATTTTATCAAGGTTTGAAATGTAAGTAAGCAGCACACAATTCACAGTTTCTTTTCATTAAGATCCAACCCCCCCTTCATTTCTTGACAACTGTATATTATTGTCATTTAATATCCTTACATATTTTAAGAACAATGATATCGAATGCCTTACAGACTGCATGTCTCAGATTACCAGTCAGATAAGACTATAATGAGCAACAAACACATACAGATAAGACAGTGCTGCATTTTTGCAAGCAATAATCATAAATAGTTGTGTGATCACTCAGTGCACTACATCCAAAGTTAATGCATGTACAAATAACTGTTATATGTCTTGTTAGCACTGTGAATGGTGTAGCATTTGGTTGTATGCAGAATGATTTCAGTTCGCTGTTGCAAAGCTGTTGGTGTGGCAAAGAGGGATATGACACTCAAACTGTGATCTGAAGGTTCATTGGAGTGCAAGTACATATCCAGACCTTTGTAAAGATATTTTATGTCTACCAATAAACATGTTGTAGTGTTAATTTCATAGATTGCTTTTCTTTATTTCAACTACTGTTGTTTTTTTTTAATTTGCAGTGTTTGCACAGTGCACTGCTTAGCACAAACCAGGGAAATGGGGAAACGGTGAATGTCAGCTTAACTTTGGTTATCTCTTTTGTGCAGTGCTTAGCAGTGTGCAAACCTGGACTAGTGGTCCACACAGGAAGCAGACAGAATACCTATAAAATGGGCATCTGTAAAAGTGTACAGGTCAAAAAGGATACATTGTTGCAATTTTTGCTTTCCATCATATAACGCCGCTAAGAAACATTGTGCAACAGTTAGCAAGGTTTTCCAACACCTGCAGCCATCAAACATCTGCAAACAAGATGCAGACAGTCAATAAATGAAAACAGATATATTCAATTAATTCTGTTGGGCGCCATGCAAACACACTAAGTGGCATTGTGTGCTAGTTAATACATAGACTTACAAATGACTAGGAAATTATTGAACTGTCATGAAAATACTCCTGTGGCAGCAAGTGTAAGTGCAGGGCTGTAATACAGATGATCCTGGGTTCTAATACAGGGAATGCAACATATGTTTAAAGTTGTGACAGTCCAGTTTATAGCAATGAACAGAAAAAATATACAAGTGTTATTTCAACATTCTTGTGGCAATAGGTGTAAGTCAAGGGCTGCCATCCACATTGTACTGGGTTCTAATACAGGACATTGTAGACATTTTTACTGTTGTTTCATTTCCCATTATATTCAATTCCACTTATAACACTTTAGATAGTGGACCTGATATGAATTATTTGTATGAGGGATAAGACACCCTAATTGTGTTTGCAGTTCTATGACTGGGGGTATACTGTCTATTATATTTATGTAAGTATAATTCTACTATCTAGACTTGGATGGCCTTCACAGTTAAATAAGACACATGCACAATTTAATCTAAATACAAGAACCTTGGCAGATTACCAGACACAGGGATGCTGAGGGACACAAAAAGTTGAGGGAAAACCCTTCCACCACTGTGGAAGAAAATGCTTTGCCCCTTATGGCTAGGTTTGAATCCCACACTTTGAAAATTAATTTTACCAGTGTGTAATGCAAAAAATGTGTCAGGTCATGAAATTTATGACCCTAGGGCATGTGTGCAAGCTTAGCCCACCTAACAGTAACCTTCTAATTTTCAAAATATATTTTCAAGATACAGTGGACAGCCATCAAACTAAGGTCAAGTGTCAGATTAACCTTTCAGTTTAAAATATTTATTTCCTCCCTGCTTGTCACTGCTGCTCTCCACTTAACATCATGAAATGTAGTTAGCATCATTGCTCAGGTTTGCACACTAACACTAAATGCGATAACAGGAATTGGTGGGAAAGCATTAGTTGCCATTTCTCTAGTTCTGGTATTAAACATCTCTGGCATTAGAGGGGAAGGTGCCCAGTTTAGGGTGCAGAGGTGGGGTGTTCAGGAGTCCAGGATATTTATTGGAATCCTGGTAAAGTGCCACAGCCAAAGGCTTCTGCAGTGGACTATTTTAGTTCCCAGTACAAATCTGAGGCTTGGAGTAGTTTGGCTCAGGCTGTATCCAGGGTGACTGGCATCCCAAGCACTGGAGAACAGTCTAGGTACCATTTCAATGACCTACAAAGGTGCAAGATGGATATGGTCAACCTGTGGTTGACTGAATTTCAAACTAGTTACATCCCACAGCTGTGTAAAAATGCTAATAAAAGAGTATTTTTAAAACATAGAAAGCTAATATAGGCAAGACCTGTATGCTTAATGCTCTTCTGTTATTTTCTGTTGTTTCCACGACTAATGCCAAAATAAAGTTTAATAGCCAGGCTCATGCTGATCAATTAGAGAGACTGAGGGAAGCAAGTGGTATGTATGCAGTACAAGAGAAGTATTATTGCAGCTTTAAAAGTTAAAGATAGATTTTTGGGTTTTCTATACATTAATAGCAAATTGAGTATGCATATCCTAACTATAAACGTAAGTATGCATGGGTTAGTCTGTAGCACAAACCGACTTTAGTAGTCACGTGTAAGACTGTAGTCAGAGGTTGGAGGTTCAAATACATTGTTGACAACCCTCTTTCTGGAGGTGACAGTCCAAATTCAGCTAATATTCTGCACATATTTTCAGTGTACACTATTGAAGAAATGGATAGCTATGGTTCTTTCTTACCTCCCTCCTGCACAGTCCTGTATTGCTCTCCTTTTGTTCTTCCCCCTACTTGCTCCCCATTTCACCACTTTCCTATCTACCCCATTTTACCACCTATAATCTAGTCAAAAAATAGAATCACACACAACACACATAAGTACCAAAAAAAGCAATAGATCCCTCTGTGTTTGCATGGATTTTGGCATTGTGCACCAATGCCAAGGGATGGTGAGCAGCTCTACAATTCCTCTGTTACTTATGAGCAATGTCAGTTAACCCCACTGTACCAGGTCAACACACAGTAGCACATACTGAACTTACTATAAAGAATAATGTAGTTGCATTATCACTGTTTATTTCAAAGTATTAGATACACATGTATTCAAACCCAGTATCATCTGGGCTCAAAAGGAAATGTGTCAATGCATTTACACCTGCTGCCACAGAGTCAGCTAAACAGTAGTTATATTTCATACACTCAATATTAACTCTCAGACGTTTAGCAATGAGTCCCATGTTTGCATACTGCTTAACTATGCACAAACATGGAAAGTAATGGAAATGTGTATCTCGTATGTGTAAACACTTTGCCTGACATTGTGCAAACCAGCTGCTCACAAGTGTGCTGTACAAAGTAAAGATTAGCATGTATTAGTGCTGTGTACTGTCCATTTACTCTTCATGCCATGAAACTACATGGGGAAACATAACAAAATGAAGGCCCTATCTAAGAATATGTCACATGTTTACAATGAAGCCATGTGTTACCTCCCCCCATGAACTGCACCCCTGGTCTCTCAGTACTTGTTCACAAATATATCAACTACATTACACTACATAAATTAATAACAAATGTGTGATATGCAATGCACATCAATCTGGTAACATGCAGAACTAGGAATATCTTCACAGTTGAACATGCCTACACATCCATTTCATGCAGGCCTCCCAATATCTTCTCTCCAGCATCCACTGATGATGTCATCCACTATAATGTGTCCTCCAGCCTTGTAAAAGTCAAACTTGTGTCATGATCCTTGTGTAAAGTACTGACCTCTGTAGTTTGTGCACTTAGATAAGTAGGAAGTTCTGTTCTCACTGCAGTCATCTGGTGTGTGTGTGTGTGTGTGTGTGTGTGTGTGTGTGTGTGTGTGTGTGTGTGTGTGTGTGTGTGTGTGTTTGTGCACTTACTTGGCAGTATAGAGAACTTTTAATACCAGCATGTGGGACACTGCTATTACCATATTCTCCTCACCAGACACTGCTGATGTCATCACCTATAAAGTGTTGTCTGAGACACTTCAAGTCAGACTTGAGCTGTGGTGCTTGGCTTAAATACAGAGTTCTATAGTCTGTGCACTTAGGCAGAGGTTGTGTTCTCACTGCAGTTAACTGGGGTGTGTGTGTTTCTGCACTTGCTTTACATTAGAGGGAGCCTTTTCAACCAGCACATGAGACACTGCTATTACCATATTCTCCTCACCAGACACTGCTGATGTCACCACCTGTATCTAATTTGTGGATGTGCACTATTCCTACCATGGCAGGGTTATAGACTGGCCTGTAGGCCAGGCAGAAGTCTCCTCATTCAATACAATATGAATTCAGTGGCATGGCTTTCAGTCTATGCACATACATCATTGCATAGTTTGTACGCCCTGTTTTTTTCTTTGTGAGAAACTCATGCGGTCTCTCCAGCTGCTGCATGTGTCTGGCGAGCTACATGGAAAAGGGACCATTATACTCTATTAGTGTTCTGATGAAGTTCAAGTACAGTGTTATTATATAATCCTCAGATCTGAATACAATGCCATGAGTTATGATGTGCACAACATAGCCTTTCCATACCACTGTGAACACTTGGTGGTCGAAGTTCAGATTGTTATTTATGTGTGTTCCCAGGTCTTATATCACTGGGTTTTAGCACAGGGGAAGTGCTGTCAATGTTTTAATTAGCGGGAAATTCCCCTTTGCAGAAGAACAAAATAAAGATACATTTTTTGCATTTATTTGTAGACTGTGTGGCGTTGTCATAATCATTTTTCTGTGTTAGCCTCTCCTGTAGTATATTATCGTCACTGATGGACTCAATGACTGCACTCAATATGCAAGAACCAGCAAACATGGTAAACCAAAGGCAGTATACTTTAGCCTGAACTGTCAAGAAATAGATTACAAACAGCAAAGGTCCAAGCATAGATCCCTGGGTTATGCCAGTGGTGACAGCTGTATTGGTACAGGTTGATTCACCAACTTTTACAGTATGTGTTCTGTCAGTGAGCCAGTTGTTTAAGGGTTAATCTCCAGCTGGGAGAGTTTCTTAATGATACTTATGTTGGAGTTGTGTCCAAACCCTAGGCCAGATCAGGATAGGCAGTATGCAGTATGCAGTATTTTATCACAGACAGGTCTACAGATTGCCTGTAGCATGACTCAGTACATACACCTTCTTGACACAGCTGAATACACACTTCAACACACCCTCCACACAGACTATGTTCCCATAGAAGGGTGTATATCAACATGCATCCATGTGAGATGGGTGGCTGCACCCAATGCATGCATGCATAGACACATCTCCTCATCTGTGAGGTACACGAACAAGTCATCGTGGACTTTTTCTAAATGGACACTGGTAATTTTCTGGCTGTGTGCAACAGACCTGTGTGAGTTGTTAATGTTGCATTGTGTCTGTTACATCTGTTAGATGTTCTCAAAGAGGTCATCGAGGGCATGCATGATGACAGCACTATTGTCTTGTTGAACTAGACAAGACCAAGGCATTTGACACAAATCCACACTGAGGTATTCAATCAGCACTGTCAGATGTTGCCATGAACACCTATATCACCAAGTGAATAGACCAGTGGATCACATACGTGGCATCTAAATATGTGGAAATGTGTGAAGTGACCTATATTTCAAGCCCAGTGATCAGGTCCGTACATCAGGTGTCTGCTAGGCTCTTTCCTGTCCATTAATTAAGTCACAGATGTTATGAATGACATACACATCCTGTGACCAAACAGCTGTCTGAAGGACTACAGATTGTGGGCAATCATTGACTCAAACTGCGTTATTAGTATAACACAGACAGTATCAACATACACCAAAGATTGTTGCCACAGCCATAACAATACCTGCAATGAAACAAAAACATGGGAGGATTTGTTAAATTATCAAAACAAATGCACAACTCAAGGATAATGTAGACATCATACCCTATAATCAGACCAATAGGTATGTGACCTGTGTCCTGGGGTAGATGATATGTGAAACAACCACTAGCATGTGGCCACAGTGCTGACTACTCCCTTGTATGTAGCACAACTATTGAGTATGTGAAGAACATCCACATCAAAGGCCATAATATCTCCATAATTCACAGCCTTCATCACATCAATAAGTGAATACAATGCACCTTTCTCCATGTATCTCCTACACATCTTCCAATGATCAATGATCTGTAACTGAACTGTATCACCTTTGCAAGAATGAGATGCCACACATCTTAATGGACTTACCTAGATATTCTTTTTGTTGCATAAACATTACTGTCTGATGGTGTGGAGCCCCCATGAAGGTGTTACACCAGATGCATGTATGATACCTGTTCCGATGTTACATATAGTGCATACATAGCTATTTGACAACATTGACGGAATGGGTATCATTTGTGACAGTGTGGATTGTGTTTTATATATATATATATATATATATATATATATATATATATATATATATGTCATGCAAACCAGTCAACTGGCCTGTATTGATCATAATGTCACATACAAGTATATCAGTGTCCCTCCTAACACCTCCAGCAGATGTTACTGTGTCAGGACAGTGTGCATGATTACCCTCATAGATTGCTAACAAGTTATAATACTTTGTGCTAAATCATCTCTGATCACTCAGAATAACATATGTCAGAGACATGGTATTATGGGCGATATTATTCTGATATTGCCCATGATTATACATGCTTCTTTTAATGTCCATAAGCCTGTACCTGTGTACCACTTGTTGGAGACCTCTGCTGACATTACACTCATATTCAGGCAAATCATGTTTGCACAACTTCACATTATGCACCCTACCCCAATTGTATATAACATCCCTGATAGATGCCCTCTGCATTGTTCATGTAGGATGCTGATCTCATAGAGACATCTTCTCCATTTTTATGTCATCTCTTGTGACGGTCACATAATACACATTTTCACTGTGCAGTCTGTACTTTACCATATTGATATGTTATTGGTGTTCCAGCTACAACTGTCTTTCATTGACATGTCCTCATCTAATCTACATTAGGTTGTTTCATCTGGCCTCTTTCCCTGTCTTCATTCTCCAGTTTATCTGTGTGTCTCTATTCAATACACAAACTTCTCCTGAGTGTTTAGTTTACATGGCAGTCCATGTAGCCTTACAGATCATTTACACAACTTCTGTACAGAATGCCTGTAATAGGATTTCACAATACTCTGCACTGAATACATTGTCCTGTACTGTGTTTGAAACATGTACATAACTTATATGTTAAGCCCTGGTACTCATTGGGGCATTCTGTGCAATATCGCTAATCTACTTTGCTCTGAGGTAACTAGGTTTGCTATCCATGTTGCTTTACACAGTTTCCTGGTGAGCAACACTGTTGCCAGCCACTAAACTGCACGTGTTTACATTTAAACATGGTGCGCAGTATAAATATATACTTAGCGCACACCATGTATTAAAACACAAATACATAAACTGTGTGTAGGCTTCACACAAAGCCTACACGGAGTTTATTGAATCCCAGGGGGTGATGTATAATGTTTATAACACTGAACATCTTAACATGGTTTATTTTGTTTTATATAAATGTATGTTTGTCTATGTCAGAAGTGATAATTCAATAAAGGTGTTAAAAAAAGAAGGAAAAATGAGAAATGGATGCTACATGCATAAATGGTTATATATATATAACAGTAGCACTGAATCAAGCAAATTCTTTATTGTTTCCTAATAACTGATTGATATTATAAAGTATAAAGAAGTTCTAGTAGGGAAATCTTCCAAATGCTTGATATAACACATAAAATGCATTATGGAGATTTTAGCACAGATAAAAGCATTTGTGGAAATGATTTTTATACAAGACTTCTCTTGTAGTAATATATTTCTAACTGCAAGTGGTATTAGCATACCCTGTATAGTAATAACACAGACTATACACATAAACTCATAAGAAGCAAAGAATATAGATAGATATTTACATGGATTATACATATAAACTCATAAGAAGCAAAGAATATAGATAGATATCATTTACATGGATTAAACCCTTCAGTACTGAGCAAGTAAGTCATATGCACCTTTAAGTAAAAGTGACACTGAACAAGGAACATTATACACTCTTTTACCATTTCGACAATTAAAAAGTCTGCACTTGCAAAAAACATACCTGCAGTTTATTGAACCTAAGGAAGTGTAGCCAGGTACTGGTCATTTTCACTCACTCCCAGTATCAGTCCTTCTGTGTGTTGAATTTCCTCAACTGATATGTTTTATTCAGAATTACATAAATGGAACATACAATGCACAAACATGCATTCCTCCACTGTGTGTGTGTGTGTGTGTGTGTGTGTGTGTGTGTGTGTGTGTGTGTGTGTGTGTGTGTGTGTGTGTGTGTGTGTGTGTGTGTGTGTGTATATACATGTCTTGTTACATAACCATGTAAATGTATATATATCCATTACTGTGAAGTCTAATGTAATGCCCAGTCCGCCAGGCATGTCTAAAGGTCAGTTCCCTGTAGTTTCTCCTATTAACCTGGTGAACTTGGGCATCCTGAGCCAATGTAGCAACTGCCTCATGTACACTGACAACCCTCTCCTCTTACCTTCCAACACTCAGATTTGCGAGAGATGCACTTATATATCCAAACTGGAAGCCACGCACTCTCCAGCCAAGACTGGAATAGCTGGTCAAGAGGAGAAGGTCAACACTTGCACCACACCACATGGAACACATAGACCTCCGGAACACACATCAGCACTGCCTTCATACAAAAACATAAACCACACACCCACCTTCATGAAGGCTCTCAATAAAAATCTACCCAAGCAGCAGAGACCTCCAAGGCAGAAACGCACTCGGCCACCACAACACAGTACTAATCACAAGACACATATCCAATCAACCAAAGACCCTAAGGCAAAACAGCATGCCCAACACACTAGTCATAGGTGAGGCACACTGATATCCCACTCACTAGGTTGAATAAGGAGAGAGTAACAGTCAGCTGCTTGTCAGGTGCCAGGATCTGACACATAACGCATGCACTCAGGTCTCTCAACAACAGGTACAAATATGACTCTATCATTGTATATGTGGGTGTGAATGGCCTGAGACGTACCTCCCTAGACTATATAAAAAGAGACATGGAGGAGCTCTCGGATTATGTAGCCCAGGTGGGTATGACCCTAGCTCTATGCAGCATCCTACCATCACCCAGAATGTTACCGCAGTATGAGCAGAAAATGATTGATTTCAACAATTGGCTGTGTTTTTGGTGTCATTCTTAGGGGATCCAGTATCTGTCTGCCTGGGATGACATGATTGACAGACCCCGATGCTTTGCCAGAGATGGCCTGCATCTGTCACCCCTGGGATTCTGGATACTGGCCAAGGCTCTTCCCACCCTTATAGTGCCTTTTTTAGGTGGTGTTCCAAAGACCAAATTACCACCATAACAGCTACAAACAAATGCAATCTGAGGGTCATGTTGGTCAATGCTAGAAGTCTAAATCTCAAAATGCACTCGCTCGAGGTACTCCTTAAAATGGAGAACATCAGCATTTGTGCTGTAACAGAGACCTGGTTCAAGGCAGCAGAAAGCACCCCTGCACTACCAGGCTATAACTCATTCCACACCTTTCGACCCCAGAACTTAAACAGAAGCTCCAAAGGCAGTGGTGTTTCCACATTCATAAAGGATGTGCACACCTCCAGGCTGGTAGCCCAACATAATGCATCAGAGATACTTCAGGTGTAGCTAACATTGGGTAAGACAGTGATTCAGGTTGTAGTCTGCTATAGGTCCCCAACCATGTCCCAAGACTTGAACTCCACGTTCCTAAGCACCCTGGAGAATATTAGGGTCCACCCTAACACTCTTTTACTAGGCGACTTATACTACCCCTCCATTAACTGAGTAAACTACTCGTGTACCAGTACACTTGCCCAGCATTTCCTGGAGGTCATTAATTCCAATGCCCTGGACCAGCTCATTCTTAACCCCACTAGAGGTAGCAACATCCTTGACTTGGTCATTACTAACACGTTGCTCTACACCAATAGTCAGCTCCTCCCTGGTTAGATCCGAACACAAACTAATTACCTTGGAAATCCACATCCCTCTCACCCCCCAGCAAAGGTGACCACCATGAAAAACTTCTCCAAAGCTAACTTTGGGATGCTAAAAACAGAGGTGGCTAACTTCACGGCACCCATGCAAATGGAGAATAGTTGTGTGATTGCAGAATCATACACCAATGCACTGTACAAACATGTACACAAATGCATGGATCTCACCATACCCGATAGAACCAAGACACTCTCCTCCAAAAAAAGGAAGCAAATCTGGTGGTCCTCTGCCATAAACAAACTCTACAACAGAAGGAGGAAACTGATGCGGAATAAGGTGAAGTCCCAAGACTGGAAAAACTACCTTATCTGCCTCAACAAAAAGTTAAGATCCCTCATCAAATCCTCTAAAGCTAAGTATGAAAACAGAATTGCAGCAGATAGTAAAGACAACCACAAGGCCTTCTATAGTTATGTAAAGAATCTCCATGGCAATTCCCAGATTTGCTCTGAGCTACTGCACAAAGGTACCTCCTATACTGAGCCAACAGATATTGCCAGTATACTAGCCGACAGATTCAGTGCCAACTTTACCCCCTCCCCCCCAAAGGACCAATCACAATACCAGTAGAATGCCAGGCACCTAGTATCACTGCTGCACAAGTTAAAACAGCACTGTCCAAGGCCAAGAATACAGCTTCTATGGGACCTGACAATATTTCTGGTTGTGTTCTACATGAACTACACAGTGAACTGGCACCTCACCTGTGTGCCCTGTTCAATCACAGCCTCACCTCAGGCGTTGTCCCTGCCAAATGGTGCACTGCTACAGTCATCCCTCTCCACAAAGGAGGAGTGATTACAGACCCTGGGAAATATCGCCCCATTAGCCTGACGAGTCAGATATGCAAAGCTATAGAATGCATCATCATGGACCTAATAAACAAGGATATAGAGAATCTCCAAACTCTGGATCCCACACAGTTTGGTTTTGTGAAGGGTAGATCATTTCTGCTCAACTTGGTCAACTTCTTTGGATGAAGGCAAGGTGGTTCATACAGCCTACCTTGATCTGGCCAAGGCTTTTGATACCATTCCCCACTCAGGAATCACAGAAAAACTCACTAAGCTTGGCATCAACCCCTATATCACTAGGTGGGTTGCAAACTGGCTCACATATCAAACCCACAGTGTGAAAGTAGCTGACTCTAAGTCAGACTGCCGATTAGTCACGAGTGGAGTCCCACAGGGTTCGGTCCTGGGTCCTCTCCTGTATGGTATCTACTTCTCTGAAGTCCAGGCCAACACGAAGGGACACTGGCTGACAAAGTTCGCAGACGATTACAAATTGGGAGCTATTATTAACTCCCCAAGTGATGTTGACATCCTACAGAATGGCTTCACTGCGACCAACGACTGGTGTCAGAACCATGGCCTTAAGCTCAATGCCAAAAAATCCCCTTTGAGAAAAACCCAGTTCCCATGAATTACCACATTGCTGGTAGTCCACTTAACACAGAAGGCGTTATAAGAGATCTGGGAACACAGGTCGACATCAACCTCTCTTTTGATCACCACATTACCACTGTGGTCAGAAAGTTCTTCAATGTGGCACATCTCATTACTAAGGGTTTTGCATCCAGGAAGAAAGAGGTCATTGTCTTCATCTACTCTTCCCTCATTAGGCAAGTCATCGAGTACAATGCCCCTTTTGGCATGTAACTCACTAGACACCTGCAACAACTGGAGAGGCTGCAAAAGTACCTCACAAATAGGATCCTAGGCCTTAAACACTTGTCCTATAAGGACAGACTCAAAAAACTCCAACTATTCTCTGTCCCATATCGCCTACTTAGAGGCGATCTCTGCTTGACTTACAAAGCCATGTATGACCCAGCTCTGTTAGAAATGCTACATCTAAAGAAATCCCATTCACTCCATAGCACAAACTCCAGACACCTCAACCTCATTACCACAACCACAATTAACAGCACATGCTGGAGGAACAGGTAAATAACCAAGAGACTGCCCATGCTACAGACTCCCCATACATGTCAAGCAGAGCACCTCACTGACCCTCTTCAAGAGAAATCTTGATGAGTGAATGGAAAATAGAAAATTCACCCCTGTGATAACACCAGTGGCTTTACTCGACAGAGGCACTGGGAACTCAGGTCAGGTAGCACTATGCCAGGGTAATCCTATGGGCTAGGCGTGTAAAGGCTCCAGGGCCATTAGCCTAGTACACACCTATGAAACAACCACCTCTGCCTAAAATTATAAAAATATATATATGTTTTATATGTATATATATATATATATATATATATATATATATATATATATATATATATATATATATATATATATATATATATCACAGTCTATATTGTCAAATAAAATAGTTGACATATGACTGTACCATATATGATCTATCTCTCCAAAGCCTTTAATCTTAAAAAAACATGCAGTAGAGAGAGAATCATTGACTTACATCCCAACTGTTTTATTTGACAATGTATGAGACTGTGATATATATATATATATATATATATATATATATATATATATATATATATATATATATATATATATATATATATATATATATATATATATTTATAATTTTAGCAGAGGTGGTTAGTTAATTACTTATTTATGTATTTATATTTATACTAGATATGTTTTCTATTTGGTGAGATGTATTGAAATATTTTATTAGAGTTGTAGCTTATTAGGCATGGCCACTTTAAAATTTATGTTTTAATTAACTTTTGTCATTGCTGATAGGTTTTGGATCAGGAGTGTGTTTTTTAACCTTTTAAAAAGAGGTTTTAAGAATGGTTTTATGTTCTGAAGAAATCTCTGAATGGTCAGAAATGAAAGCGCCAAACCTGTGGATTAATAAATTGTGTTTACACTATAAAGAGCATTTTTTTCTCCTGTTGCCATTTTCTCTATATTTTGGTGTTTTATTTGTGGAGTACACACTTGTTTACAGGATACTAGAGCCTGAACCCTCTACACTATCTACCAAACTATCAGTAACTGGTGTATTTTCATGGACTGTTGAGTTTCTGTGCATTTTCAAAAAAATGTTAATTTTCTGTGTATTTCCAAGTACTAATAAAAGAAAAATGGAAGCTGTACACTTCACAGCTGAAGGTTGACCCACCACAAAAAGAAAAAAGATAAAAACAACTGTATGTCAACCACTACAGCGATCGAGAGAAAATATTTAATGGTAAGCGCTTTCACGGGGTTACTGTTTTATCAGACCAAATAACACATCAAGCACACAATCAATTTAAATAAGCATGCAACAAGCAATAAAAATACAACATTAGAAATAAACCAATAAAAATCAAAAAGAAATCAAATAAAAAAGCAATCAATTAAAAAACTATTGCTTCCCTTTCAAAATAAGCTTGAAGGGTAGATTATGATTAAGACTAGGCATCCTATGTGCTTGAAGGGTTATAATTCATTCATGTTCCATTCTCTCAATCTGGTTGTTAAAGTCACCTCCCCTTATATTCGGTGGATCCAGCTGTAGGACCCTGAAACAAAACCTGTTATGCCCCATACGGAAAGAAGCATGACAAGCTAATGCATTTGTTGTTACTACATTACAAATTTTGCTAATATGCTCCAGAATTCATTCCCTAAACTGATGTGTGGTCTTGCCCACATAAAAATAGGAACAGCTGCAATAAGTAGCCAAATATATTAAATTAATACTCCTACAATTTGAAAAAAAAAACTAGGTGAAAAAATGCATCCAGTAACAGGATGGCAAAATTCTATATCAAAAGAGATATAGTTACAAGCTTTACAACTGTGACAAGGAAGGGTACCCTCCCTACTACATGCCACACCCTTAGATGATGCCCTAACGATGGACCGTAACATAGCATCCTTTTAAGGAGAGATTGTTCTTGAAAATAATAAAAAAAAAGTTCATTCCCATCCATTCTCAAAATACTGTCATCTGCTAACAAGATCGGCCAGTTCATTCTTACAGCTTTGCAAAATGGCTGAACATTACTGGAATAAGTAAAAAATCATCTTGGGAGGACCATTTGTACACTTATGTGTAACAGATGGAGCTCTCCTAGTATGATTAGAAAAATAGGGAGCCCCTCTTCTATTCCTGTGATCACTGTAATCTTTATAAGATGCAGTTGCCTAGTCATACAAGTATCTTCTGTCCATAAAACCATTGCATAAAGAGTTCATAGCTTCACCAAATGTGTGATCAACTGTTGATAATCTAGAAACTCTCAGGGATTGCCCCTTAACTATGCTGGAGAAAATATGAGGAGGATGGATACTTTTACGATATAACAATTCATTGATCTAAAAGAGTTTCCTATACATCCTAGTATCTAGACCCTTACTATCATTCTTAAAGACTATTATATCCAGAAAAATCAATGGATGCCACAGAGTAATTAATTTTAAACCTTAAAAATCATGAAGAAGACTCTAAATAGTCCATAAATCGTAGAAGACTCTGGGGATCTATTTCCACAGAAGAAAGATGTCATCCACAAACCTTGCATAATGGTTGATATGTGGAGAAAACAAATTGCTGTTGTAAATAACCTCCTCCTCCTACTGCACTAGCACAAGATTAACATAATTGTTGGTGCATGGGGTCCCCATGGCAACACCAAGTTTTTGCAAAAAAATGCTGGCCTTCAAACAAAAAAATTGTTATTAAAAATAATGTCCAATAGCATACAAATGACCATAACCATATCATCTGTATAATTACTGTGATGAGACAAAAATAATCTAACAAAGTCTACTCCTTCAGTATTAGGTATTACTGTGAACAAAGTCTTAACACCAAGCGTCACTAAAAGGCAGTCAGAAACATCTAAGCCATCGACTGACTGAAAAAGAGAAGAAAGAAAATGTGAGGTGTCTCTCAGAACCACTAGTGCTTCAGATAATAGTGGTCTAAGCTTATCCTCTACAAGTAGAGACAACAGCTCGGTAAGCCAGCCATGTCCATTTTCAAGGACTGTTGACTTTTGGTGCATTTTCAACAAATGTTGACTTTCTGTGTGTTATCAAGGAATGTTGAGTTTCTTAGCATTTTCAAGAAATGTTCATTTCAATGGAAGCAAAGTTTACTGTTGTTCATGCTAAGTCTGCTTTCAATGTGCAACTAGTTTGTTTAGCAAATGGTCATCATCAGTGTTTGTGCTATCAGCTTCATAACTGTTGTTAGTAGCACAACAGGTAGCATATCTGCCTTTGGTGTAGAAAGCAGTGGGTTCTACTGCAACGCCATATTGATGGAGTGCTAATATTGCAGTGCCTTTATGGGGGGTAGGTGTACTGTATTTGAAAATGTGTCCTCTTTTGGATGAGATGCCTAGTAAGTGTGAACCTGTTGCCAGTTTTGCATCCATTCCGTACTGCACTATTACCAGCTTACCAACTTTTTTGTTTTAATAGAACATGGGCAATTTATTCTTCAAGGACAGCAGATGTTGAATCTGTACATGAAACACTGAAATGTAAAGTTGTTTGCCATCATCAACCTCTATAGTTCTCTTTAATGTGAAATTATTCAGATGACTTTTACTTTTGCAGGGATTGTGTATATTGACTGATATTCATGGATTATGATGACAGAAGTTTGAATGGCATTTTGTGGTTGAAATGTTCTGTAATAGGTAGCCTTCTCATTAT
Organism: Protopterus annectens; assembly: GCF_019279795.1. Taxonomy (NCBI): domain Eukaryota; kingdom Metazoa; phylum Chordata; order Ceratodontiformes; family Protopteridae; genus Protopterus; species Protopterus annectens. Next base: position 1,333,727,540 of record NC_056731.1, on the reverse strand, counting down.
TGTTTCATATGTTTTGTTTCATTGTTTACTGGAAAAATGTTCAAACCTACAAATTTAAAACACTCTAACAAGTGGTGTTGTATTACACAAGGTATATAATTTAATACAATCAGGATGGTGCATCAAAGAAGACATGCATGTAAGCAATGTCCTAAAATTGTGTTCAAGGGGCATATGGTTTGAAAACAGCCCAGAGGTAAACTTATTCCACCACTGACTAGATGCATTTTCTTTGAATGTGGGTTTTAACGCTGTTTCATTAAATGAGTTTCAAGGACAGAGAAGATTACTGTTCATGCCAAGTCCATTTTCATTGTGAAACTGTATTGTTTTGTTTATCAATGGCTATCAATGATTGTGCTATAAAATTTGAAATAAAAGTTTTAAATATCTCTAATCACTGTAGAAGTAAAGAAGAAAACAGTATGTACACTGTCAGGTCTGAAGAGTATTTATAGCAACTGAGGAGATATAGCCAAGTAATGGGGTGCTGGAATGGCTGGGGGTTGCTGTGGGGAAGAGGCCTGAACCATTACCTTATGTGACCACAATCCAGCTATGCACGACAACACACCTGTTCTACACAGCCACATACATCCTTCTTTCCCAGGATATATGGAAAAGCATTGGCAGCATGTATAATGTGCTACATGACACTGACATAGAAACAACATGAATTGCCTGGCCATAATGGTGAAGTACTATACTTATCACTACATTAGTGAGCATTGTCCACTAAACCAAAACAAGAGTATTGTCTTGAGTAGCCTACTGATCGTGCAAATATGCCTGGGAAAAAGAGGAAAAATAGTGAGTCATAATGGTGAAATCTGATGACATATTTTACTTTTATGATAACAGAGATGGAAGTCTAGCCAATGCATTATCAAACAGTTCAGCAATAAATACTGTTTGTTTTAAGAATATATCACCAGTGAATAATACCTTACTAAGCTTTTTCCAATAAATATTTTTATCTGAAGAGTGAAAGATTAGCCATAAAGCTGTCAACGTAGTACCATGCAAACTGTAAACCTTATTTTAACCTAAATTCCCACCTTATGTCTAACCCTAAATATTAACACAAAACCAAAGAGAAACTCATATCCTGAAGTATAGCTTATAACTGCCAGCTTAATAAGAAAGTGAGTCTGTCATTATCCGTATAGAAGACAAACAAACATTTTACTTAATTTTATGTCACTATCTTAGTTTTATATTTTGATATTCTTTTATTTTCTTCTAAAGGTAACAAACTAGCCATTTAATTTTTAACTTTCATTGTCTCCAATTTCTCTGTTAACCCCCTAAATTCCTTATTGCTACCAATCAACTATTGTCTGAAAAAATACCACACATAACTACAGAATCCAGAAATATTGTAGCCATGGTTACTTTTAGCACAGTTAGTGAAACAGGAGATAAGTGCTGCACTTTAGAAAGTGAACAGACCCAAGCCAGCATGTACAGACACATTTAGCTATGTTCTGCAAGAACTGCATTACTTGTACTGGAATGGTCTGTGGCTTGCAAAGGGCAGTTTTTACTGTTGTGTTTATTTTACTTACTTGTTAGCCATTCCTTGTTCTTATGAGTGATCCAGGATCACTATTCTGTTAAATGACTTCATGAGAGCCCCATAACTTGTAAAGGGAGACAAAAGGAATCAAATATAGGAAGGCTAGTGTAAGCACATTGCCTTATCCTTCCCTGCTAAACTAACAGGATTTGGAACAGATGTTATGGGGCTATGACAACTAAATGAGATAAAATGCTGCTTGTATTCTATGCATGTTAGTATAACTTTAAAATAATTTTCTTGCATTCTGTCCATGTTTGTATAACTTTCTGATTTATTTATTTTATTTATTTGACATTTTTCACAGGGAAAGTCCAACTGGGCATATATCTCATTTTCATTGAAGGCCTGGGAAGAAAAGCTTCATAAACAAAATACAACTATTTGTGATAACAAACAGTTAATAAGTGCAATCACTGCAAGTGGATAGAGATGAAAAATTAAACAGTGATAAAAAAGTGTATTTAAATGACACAAGGATAGTACAGCTTGAGATAAGAGATAGAAATAACAAAAAAGAAAATAGAGACATGTCATGAGCGCAGTCCAACTGAATTGGTAAATGCAGGTAATGGAACCGATACATAAGGTCTGATATATGAATAAATGATGGGTGCAAAACAGTCATGAGATGCAGATTAGGAGAAAAGTACATACTGGAAGAGAGGCAAAAAGAAAAAAATGGGGGGGGGCAGAGGAGAGGAAAGGAGGAGGTAGTGGATTAGGAGAAAGGTAGAGGATGAGGAAAGTAGAAGCATGAAAAGGTGGGAGGACATTAGTGTAAATATTAGCCAGGATTGAGGTACAGAACCAGAGCTTGATCATGGTCAAATGGGGACCCAGTCCCTCCCCCATAGCCATTCTGGTGTTCCATTACTTGTCTGTCTACCCCCATTTACCATAAAACTGTTCAAAACAGTCAGCATGCATGATATTTTTTCTTTACTTTTGAAAAGAAGACAGAGATGTAGATTTAATTTAAATCTTTTAATGTATTTATCCTTTGACCAGATTAGTCCCAGTAGGCTAGTGGCCTCTTTTCTGATGATACTCTTGGTGGTATTTATACTACTACAAGAAATTTGGCCAGAGCATCAGGGAACTTCTCCCTGCTCTTTTTGATAGCTCAGGTGGATGTAAAAGATCTCACAAAACCTACTATCAACACAGGAAGATAGGGCTTTGATTTAAAATCTCTTACATTGTACTGCAATCCAGCTATCTGCTTTGGGAGTAGAACCCACAGCCTTCTGCACAAAAAAGCAAGCCTACTAAATGTTGTACTACTAACACTGCTTTCAAGCTTTATAGTACAAGCACTGATGGCCATTTGCTAAATAAAACAGTCACACATTGAAAAGAGATTTAACATGGGCAACAGGTAACTTCTCTTCTTTGGAATCTCACATTAATTGAAAATGCATTGAAACTCAGATTAATTGAAAATGCAACTGGCCAGTGGCAAATTAAGTTTAATTAGTTCATGAGCTGTTTTCTAATCATGGGTACCCTCTATACATTTTTAGGTCAATGGAGAAATGCATGCTATCTGAACTTTCCTGATTTAAAGTATTTCTAGTTAAATACAGCAACTTAAATAAAAAAAATGAAGCCACCAAAGGAATATCATTGTACAAAGATTTATTTGATTAGTGATTTTGTTCTTACTAGTATAAAGAACTTCACCAGTTAAAAAAAAATTACACTAACACTTGAACAGGTAACCATATAATACCATCTGGTGGCCAATTTCATATCTCACATAAATAAGTCCTTCAATTAATTTAATCAAATGTAATACAATAAAATCATTAAAAATAGTCATTTAAAACACCTAAAAATTCTAATAACAATGCATATAATTTAATTAATTCTTTCAAGGGCCAATAAACTATTAATAGATGTCTTTTCATTGAAACCAGGTTTATTTGTTGTATTCAAATATAATTGCTAGTAAAGTTCCTGTGTCTCAAAGTGCGCTGCACAATTGCCACCCCTTTCAAATGTGAAATGTTCGCCAAGAAAAAGAATGTAAATTTCTTAAAATCTAAACAATTAATCAAGTCCTTGTATAGATGAGTTGTCACATTGTCCCTAGAAATAGCATAAACTTGCCAATAAATACTTTTTCTCAAGGCATTCTCAGTCTTGTCCATGTAAAATGCTGGGCAAGTTAAACAAGGGGATAAATACACCATAGCTTTGGTGTTACAATTAAATCTGTCATTGGGTGAGAATCTGCACTGTGAAAACACCTACATTTTATCATTCCCTTGTTTGCTATAGATAATTTAAGAGAACTACTATGAGCCCTCTCAAAATATTTCTTCAAGTTACTTTTGATCTTACAAACTAACAAGGGTTTCTCACCCAAAACACCTTCACATTGTAAAGGATCCATAACCCTTTCCAGTTTTTATCCAAAATGGCCTTTATCTCCTTCATAGCTCCATCATATTCACATACCATTGCCCTATAAAAACATCAGATGTATTGCTTTTAGTCTCGACATACCTGTAATTTTCAACACTAACGCAAATTGGCTGAAATAATCTATTTCTATCACCAACAACCTCCTGTTTATTTGCCTTGAACTTGGAAGGCGGGTAAACTCTTGGTAAAAGCATCTGACAAAATATCTATTTCGGACAAAAAATATGCATAATCAGATACTCATCTAGATAATCTAATCATATGTCCTTTCAGGACACTGAACTTTTGCAAATAAACTATTGGAATGCGTAACTGTTCTGTGAATGGTAGATGAAAATCAATTTTCAACCCTATTTTTTGAAATTTTAGCATTCAAAAATGTATTTCACATGCATCAAATTGTACTGATAAAGACAAAAGAGTCAAAATGCATTGAAACTTACATTCATTAAGAATGCAAATGGTTAGTGGTGAACTAAGTGTACATTGGTTCATGGGCTATTTTCAAACCATGGGTCTCCTGCATACATTTTTAGGACCATGCAGAAATGCATGTGTTCCTTGATTCACCTTCTTGATTTTATGCATTTCTTGTTAAATATTGCTATATTTATTAGAGTGCATTTTGAATTTGTACTTTTGAGCATTTCTTTTTCACTTCAGTTAAACAAAATGTATGAATGAATAAATGACAAAAGTGCCCATTTCAGAACATTTCAACCAGCTGTAATGAAAATCTATCTGCAAGGGTCTGGTAGCTGGTGTCTTCTGTAGTCAAGGTACAGGGTTTATACCTGAAAAAGTTCATTAACTAACTTGCTAGAGCATTTTACATACACATACATGTTCGTGTGCATGTGCTAACACACACACACACACAGTTCATGCAGATGTTCAAGTTCTGCAATCATTAAAATAAGGGTCAAAGTCCAAAAGCTCATACATTAGTAAAGCCCCCAAGTCTGATCTGCTGTTCACTTGTCAGCACATTGTTCTGCATGTGTCTGTACTGGCTGGAAAAGGCGTACATAGATACAATGATCAGGTATTCACTTGTCAGCACATTGTTCTGCATGTGTCTGCAGTGGCTGGAAAAGGTGTACGCAGATGCAATGTTATGGAGGCAAACACAAAGGAAACACTTCTTTTTTAAAATACGCTATGGAGAAAGGTTGAAAAGTTTTACTTTTTTAAATTAATTTAATGTTGCAGCCCCCCAAGCCAGTGGACCCTAGGCAGTTGCCTATGTTGCTGAGTGCTGGGTATGGCTCTGTACAGAGCCAAGATTTGATCAAGAATTCTCTTAATGATTTTTTGTATTCCAGGATTTAACCACTGAGTTAGAGTATGAGCTATGGCCAATGGATTTTTTTGGTTAGAAGATTTCAAGAAGATGTTTGTCAGAAGAGCAAAGACAGCAGCTGGGAAGGTAATGTATGAGAACTGTAGAGGTGGCTGGGCAGGGTGAACATTTCTATATTATATTATGGGCAAACAGAAGTTGACTGACCATGAGGTGATGAGGCAACTCAAGCCAGTTTGGTGATTTTAGACATAGGCAGTTGTTACAGTTTGTATGATTGGCAGCAAATCTCACTATCTTGTCATAGGAGAGCTCAAGTTTTGTTGTTAGGGTAGTTTGTATATTGAAATTAAAACAGCAATGACCCGACTCAGTTGTAGAAATAAAAACAAGTGAATTTAATATCCAAATAACATCACAATTGAACAACATTCATTGAAAAAACATTAATTGGATTGAGATTATGGTGCATATAAAAGTCAATGAGGTATTTATTTATTTATTTAATTATTTATCTGATGAAGTCTCTATGGGAGATGAAAGTGCTTATGAGTGGCTCTGTGGTGTTATTTGGATATTAAATTCACTTGTTTTTATTTCTACAACTGGGCCCGGTTATTGCTGTTTTAATTTTACAAGTTTTTTTCTATTTGCCACTGTTTTCAGTTTAGTTTGTATAGTGGTTAGAATGCAAGAGGCATAGAGTAGAGTAGGAATGAGGCAAGCATTGGCAAGTGATCATCTGGAGGCTTTAGTAGAGAACCTTTTAGATCTGCAAAGCATACTGAGTTTACTTTATACAACACATGCCTCTCAACTGTCCAGATTTTTGCCGAATGTCCAGATTTTTGTGTTGTGTTTTTGGTCCCTTCCTTATAAAATGTGAGGTTTTCTGGAAAATCATTGAAGATTAAAGTCATTAAATCATGACAGAAGTTTGAGTTTCAGACTTCAAACCCTTCAGAAAATGCATGCTAATGTAGAAACTGTCATCCTATCAACTTTCTAAGTTTATAGGAGTGGTATTTAAAATTTGACCATGTTTTTGGACCTTTGTCCCCCCATTATTTTTGGCTTTGTCCAAGTTTTTTTTACTAAGAGGTTGAGAGGTATGATACAACTTTATATGTGCAAATCAAATTTTAATTGGTCATCTATTGTCACACCCAAGAGCTTGGTATGTGGTACAACTTGTATAATAATGTCATTAAGAGGCAATATTGAGAAGGATGATTTTAGGTGAGATTGAAATTTTTGGTTGAAATAGAAGTAATCTGCTTTTTTTGGGGTTTAGGAGAAGTTGGTTTTCTGTAAGCCAATTTTTGATTGAGTTGAAGGCATTTGGAGTGATGGATTGCAAATGAGAAGATTGTCTGATGAACAGATGATAGTGGAGTCATCTGCATATTGTATGAGTGTAGACTGAAGGGATGATGTACGTAGACTGTTAATAAAGATTTTGAAGAGGAGAGGTTGAAGTATAGAGCCTTGAGGAACTCTAGTATAACTGGGAGCAGGGGAGACAAGATGATTAACTGATTGCTGACAATTGGAAAGGTAGTGGGAAAAACAGCTGAGTGAAGTATTCCAGAGATCAAGAGCATACATTTTAGAGAAGTACAGAGTAAGAAACTGTGCCAAAGGCTTTGGAGAGATCCAAAAAAGAGGGCAAATACTAAGTTATTGTTATCTCTGGCTTTAATGATGATATTGAAAAAAAGCAGACTAAATCAGTTATTGTGCTGTGGTTTTGGTGAAAGCCATGTTTGTAGTAGTCAATGGATTTTCGTGGAATAGATGTTCTAGTAGTTGTTATGGATACAGTTCTCAAGTATTTTTGAGAGGTGGACATGATTTCAATAAGTCTATAGATTGTTATTTTAAAGGAAATCACCTCCTTTTTGAACTGGGATGATGTACATTTTTTTTTCCAGACAGATGAAACTTTTGATTCTTGAATAGATCTGCTAAGGTGGAGACTAGGGTAAGACATGGAGGTTGCTGCTAGCTTAAGGTATTCTGTTGGCAGATTTTCAGCTGAAGTTGAAAAGGACTTAGGTTTACTCAGTAGTAATTTTATATAGGAGGTGGGGATAAATTTTAGAGTGAAAGTAGCTTTTATTGGGGATGGGACTTTCAAGTGGAATCGAGTAAGATTTTAGGAAGTTTTGGAAAAGGGTAGCTATAGCACCAAAGTAATAAGAATTTAATTCAGTAGCAGCCTCTAAGGAGGGAGTTGTTAGGACAAGGGTTAGAGATGCTAGGTGTACCGATTTTGTTTATGGTGTTCGAAAATTTTGGGGGTTACGTTTTTGGTTTATTTTGTGGGGCGAGGTAAAATTGTTCTTATGTTCTGTGTTTTTTTTTTTTTTTGTTTGTTTTTTGATTTTTTTTTTGTAAGATTTAGAAGTTGTTTACATGTTAGGAGGTAGGCTGGGGATTTTTGTTTCTACCAGTTTCTCCAAGCTCTATCTCTTTTATGCATTAAGGTTCTACTAGAGTGAGATAGCTAAGGTGTTAGGTGAAATTTAACATTTTTTTTTCTAAGTGGAGCAAGATTGTTAAGAATATCCAGAAATATTGAACTGAACTTTAAAACAGCATCATAGCGAATGGACCAGTTAATGGAAGAGAGCATGTTGTTTAAGTCATCTGCGTTAATTTTGGCAGGGTTATGGCTCTCTTTATTGGTGTGTTGTTTGGTATAGTCATCAGTCAGTCTCTGAACAAAGGTGGGAGTGTTTTGAAATCTTGGTAAATATTAGGGTTAGAGACAAGGATCCAGTCCAGTGAAACACCAGTATTTGTGGTATTGTTATAGTTGGTATGGGGCGGGTGGAGGTTATTAGCTGAGTAAATCCCGGAAGATTGATATTTGTAGGAAGGACATCTGTTGATAATGTTTGCCACTCAATATTGATGTCAACAAGTATTGTTTCATTTGAGATTGAGTTAGATGTCCAATTTTAGGATATATTCTAGAATTACCTGGCAGAATATAAATAGTGATAATGCATATGTGTGTGTTTGTGTGTATATATATATATATATATATATATATATATATATATATATATATATATATATATAAATAGGAGTTCAACAGAGTAGAAATGTCATGGAGCTATAAACAAAGGGGAGATAGCCAGGTGGTTGGAGTATTGTAACAGCACCTGTTTTTTTATGTACTCTGTCAAAGTAAGTTATATTATAAGCCAGTTGGAAGAATTTTTTAGTCATTTATGTGTGGCTTAAGTCAAGTTTCAATAAGAATGACTACATAAGGATAATAATGAGTGATCCAGGAGGGGACTTTACAATCTTTATTTAGGAAATTATGAATATTTATTGCAATGATTTTTAGAGGTTTTAGGCTAGCTTAGAGTCCATATATTCTTTATGAAAAGTCTTTGTGAACGTTCAAGTTGATTAATATGCTTAGAGAGGTGCACGACAAATGTGATATTTAATTAAAAATAGGTCTGATGAGGGAGTGTGTTAAGGTAAAGGATTTTCAATCCACTGTTAAGATATAGTGTTCCAAAAAGCTTGTTAACAAATTTTCCCTGATCTCTAATGACTGTTAAGATTTTAAGCTGTGGTTTAGAATTAGGAGTGTTTTGTTTCCAAAAAAGAAAAAGTAACACTTTTTGTTATTGACTGTGAGCCTACGATTATAATGCCAGATGTTAACCTGATTAAACTCCTATAGAAAATATGTGCATCAAAAGGACATCAGCGAACTCACAATTTGCTGTGAAAACACATTTTTATATAAAAATTATTATTTGTTTTATTTTTTTACTTGCCCCAATTTGACTCCAAGCAGGTGCCAATGTAATGACAGCACTTACACTTTACCAAAGTTCAATGCCCATCATGCATTCAGGTCTACTGGAGAGAGCCAATGTTCATTCATAACCACTTCACATTTAAATTCCACATGATACATATCTGAAACTTACAGATATTTTACTGACACTCAATAAGGCAGAGGTTTTTTTCCATTTTATCCTGATAAAGTTCTCCTTTTATGACTTTTGTTGTTCATGATGCAAACCAGAAGAGCAAGCACGCGGTCTAAGTCTTAAATGCCGTTCTTTCTTAATAAGAGAGCTTCAACTGTTTGTGTAAGAATGGGACAAAGGCTTCTTGTCACTACCGAAAATTTTAGTGAGGGAAATATCCAGCCTACACTGAAAGTGTCCTACAGCATAACTGCAGGTTATAGCATATTAATCATTATTTCCCAACTGGAAACTGTATTCTGTTACATAACACTGTGTTTGAGGACTCCATCATTTCTTTTTGTTTTGCAGAAAATTCCAAACTAGAAAAAAAATCTAAATTGTATTCAGACTGTCCTAAGAACTCTGAAGGTAGGCAGTTATGCATCAAACTATTGTTTCTCAGAGAAAAAAAGAGTGTGAGTGAGACACTCTTCCTGTTTTGTAGAAAATCGCAGACAACAGAAAACTCAAGCAGTGCTTAAATTGTTTAAAGAATGAGAGCAGTATCCTTTTAAACATCAAATATTACTGTTATAGCTGTGTATGACAGAAAGGCATAGTCCTTTTATTGTAAATATAACTGAATGAAAAATGGAAAATGCATGCAGTACTGAAGCTGCCTGATGTATACCAAAAGTATCATGTAATGGATATGTAGTTAGACATTGATAGAATACCTATCAGTACTCAACCCATCAGAACAAAAAGACCTTGGGATTCAGAAACACTACTTCCAACACTAAGTTCTCTATACCAGTGATGGTAGCAGTATCCAATTCAGAGATTCACCACAGTGCTTTTCCTTCATGAGATTGTGCACTGTGGTGGGATGTATGTAAATGAGGCAATCAGTGGAAAAGGCATATGATAATGAGCCACGTGCAGTCCCCCAGAAATATGCACGGTAAGTGATTTACACTGATACACAGAACCTTTGAGCTGTGTAAATTACTTTCTCCAGCCGTGTTAATTAGCACTGTCAAAAACTCATGTTCAGTCATTACTTTCAATGGGAGAAATCTCATTAGAGGTAAGTGCCTCTAAATTTAGCAGACAGGTAATGATGCTGGTGTTTGTACATGTGTGAGTGTGTGCATGTGTATGTATGTACATGTGTATATATATATATATATATATATATATATATATATATATATATATATATATATATATATATATATATATATATATATATATATATATATATATATATATATATATATATATATATCTACATATATATATATATATATATATATATATATATAAATATATCTATATATATATATATATATATATATATATATATGTGTGTGTGTGTGTGTATGGCTGGAGTGGGAATATCTGCAGAGGAATGCACGGTCTCAGATTTGTGTGTGTGTGTGTGTGTGTGTGTGTGTGTTTAAATGTTTGTTTATGTGTGTGGGGAAGTGAATGAGAGGTATTTCTGTACCAACATGATGCATGGACCTCCAGCAGTGACTGCCACAGCAAAGTGCTTTGTTAGTGCTTGTGGGAATCACCAAGTGATTTAAAGATATGCAAATTAGTTGATAATGAGGTATTTCTTCCTTCTGTCAGATTTGTTCTGAATCTCTTGTTTCTGCGATCACAATAAGGGGACCTTTTTCTGCACCCTTACCACTCATGGCTTGTCCAATTCTGAATTCTGTCCCCAATGAAACCCACACTTTATAATAATAATAATAATAATAATAATAATAGTAATAATACACATGTTTTAATTGGAGCCCAAGCTCCTGTACTTCACACAATCCTTCTTCATTTTCATTACTTTCAGATCTACTCCCCATTGACACTCATCTAACAGTTGTCTTCCCACATGCTCAGGTGTCTCCTTCAGTGGTCACTGCCATACCTCTCTTTGTATCATCTGTGCAGAGGTTTATTTACTTATGTACTCCATTAGATATGTCTTTGATAGGTATATGAGCCCAAGGCCCAGAAATGATCCCCTGTGTAAATCTGGCGGCCATGTCTCTTGCTTCTTACAGCAGCCAAGTACTACACATGCTTAAATTGTGTTCAACTGACCCTCTGTCTATTTTCTTATTTTGTGCCCTTTACTCAGCCATTTAAATGTCAGCCATCTATATAGGACTGTGTTGAATGTTTTTGTGAAATCAACTGGCATTGTGTTGACCTCAGAGTTCTTTTCTTTCCCTTATGTCACTATCACTGCCTTCCAGTTATTTGGTATTTCTGTATCAAGCAATTTAGTATTAAAGAGCTGAACCAAGGGATTAGTAGAACTTCAGTCATGATTGTGTGGGTCTTGGAGGCAAACCATGTGGCCACTGTACCACTTCCTTCTTTTTAGCAGTTACTTTACTTTCTGTGTTCACTGTCCACACTGCTGTCTTCCACAGTTGTCCCCATATGCATTTCCTTGCTTTCAGCATAATAGCATCTTCTTCATTTAATTGTGAATAATTGGGTGAAATATTTATTTAGTTTTTCAGCTTTATCATCATTATTTGTAGACTACTTCCTGTCTTTACAGACTGCTGTCATATGTATTCCTTTTCTTATCTCTGAGATGTACCTAAAAAGATTTTTTCTTATGATTCTTTGCTTATTCCTGTTCCCTTTTTTCATTTGCTAACCTCCCTTCTTCCATTGCTCTTTTGCATGTCTCCTTGTAGACTGCCTCCTCTAACTTATCCTTCTGCCTTCTCCTTTGTAGATGGTTTCTCTTTTGCTGTAATTGCTAATCTCAGCACTAGGCATAGCAATATTGTTCTTCTGTTCTTCTTTCCTTTATAATTTTTTCAGACCTGATTCTACAGTCCTGAGTACTCTAACTCAGACTGCTGTCCATGGCATATCTGACCATTCAGTTTGCATCTACCCCTTTAGCTCCTTTATTTCACCCTTCTCTACTTCAAACAAGTTTAATCCCCTTGGTTGTTCATTATATTTTTCCTTGGCTCTTTTGCTTTTTGCTCTTCACCCACCCTAAATCACATAGTGGCAGAGTCATTGTTACATGGAGTTTATTCATCTTTATATCCCTGATCAACAGTTAGTGTCATATCTAGCATTCCTCATTTTTCTGGTAAAGTCACCTATACGCTCATAAGTCAATATTTGGCTAGATGCCCTTGCAGGCCATTTTGAGCCTAGCCAATTTCCCTTTCAGTGGTGAGAATTAAACCCTGTACCTTGTATCTGTGAGATAAACACCCTGACCATTATACCAGTCCCCAATCAACAAGTTAGCTCATTCCATTTGATCTATCACCTTAGTCACCTTCCTTTCACTCTCAGCGTTCTACTTTAGGACAACCCACACTGTCTCTGTTTGATTCAGGTTGCCTATGATACTCCTCCTCTCACTGTGTTCTTTTATTATTACTTGTACTTGTTCATCAACCTCCCTGAACATATTAGGGAGTGTTCTGTGTCTACCCTCCAACCACCACTTACGCTGCCATAACTGTCAACATGTTTATTTTTGATGATCGTTCTTTTTGTTCCCACCTCATTTCTTAGGTCTTGGTCTTCTTCCCCCAGCACCTTTTCTCTGATATTACCTCTTACACAAATTATAGCTGCAGTTTTTTACTATTCTGTCTGTCCTTCTTATGCTACTTGAAGCCTGGTACTTGCATCCCCAATTCCATGACCTCTTCTCTTTAACCCTTGTCTCTATAATGGCAGTGTCCACATTACCACTTTAACTGAAATCCAGCAGTCCCAGCACTTTCCCCAGACTCATTAAAGTTCATCAAAGAACCCCTTCGCCTGTCCAAATGTCTCTTGGCAGTGTCTTTGTTTAACTATTTAGCCCTATGTCTGACATCATCCAGTAGTTGTTGTCTAGCTTCCTGTCTTCATCTTCTCCTATTTCCTTCTTAATTTTAGCGATGCGTCACTCCAATTACTCTTTTAGCATGGCTGTCCATGTGGGTTAAGGGACAGTCGCCCCTTAATTCAAACTTTGTGCCTGCTTTAGAACTTTCCAACCCACTACCAGTAACGGTCCCTTATTCTCTGTCCATTGTTTAAGATCCTCATCATATTCCTTAACCTTTTGCCTTTGTAGTATATTCTCTTGGGTAATGTCACTAACTTAAAAAAAGTATTCATGATCCACATCCCTAACATGTCTCAACTTTATTCTGACCTTGCTTGTTACAAACTCATTTAATGTTTTCAGTAGGTCGTTACTACTTCCAATATCCTTTCCATGCTTATCACCTTAAATACCTCCATCATATTTAGTTTATTGCATATTACAGGCTACACTATGTCATGATACCAATTTCTTCTCTTGCCAAGGCTTTTGGTTCCCTTTTCACTGAGTCACCAGTCAGATTTTCTCTAATACTGCACCAGCTATACCTAGCTGCTTTATCCTCTGTCCATTAACAGCATTCCTTTTATTCTTTGTCCTTACTTTCTTATCTGACCTCACTCTCTCTTTTTTCTCACCAGTTGTTCTTCTAGTATTCATTCTCCATGCTACTCTGCCTCTTTCCTACTTGTTCCACAGGACCATTCAGTCTTGTATACTCTCCACCCCTTTTTATTTTGTACTGTTTACAGCCTCCATGTTTAGTCATGAGTACATCAAACTTTGTCATATCTTCTGCAGATGATTATGTACTTGTTTTCCTGATCCCTGTTTCCCCTTGTACACTGGGACAGATTTTCCACAATCCTTATGGATCAAATCTGTTCTGGTCCTGTTATCCTCCTATAGAACATATTGTACTCCACTAATAACTACTTGTAACTCCTGATTATCTTCTTCATCTAATTTACCATCTAATTCAGGATTTGCCATTCTCTTGAAGAGACAGCAAGTCCTCCACCTATGGGTCTTTGAGGCCCACTGGCATTTCACACCTAGAACATCTAACTGATCTAAGATTTTTTCCTTTCTTCCATATTCCTTAAATGTTTTGTTTGAACATCAAATTAATTAGCCTTCATGCTGTCCTGTATATGTACATCGGTATTAGCTGTTAGCCTAGAAATTAAAAGGTACCCTTCAAGAAGGAGTATACCATGTCTTTAATCTTTAACTGCCAGGCTTGATAGCATCTAGTAATAGCAAATATAAAGAAACAAATTCCTGATTACATAGGGAGTTACAGACAACACTGGTCCCTGACTGCTAGTCTTTCTGGTATAATAATGATGTTTTAATGCTATAACAAATATTTGCTTGTGAAAGAACATTATCCTATATTCTCTTACCTAGGGCCAGTGGTTGGCACATTCACAACTTACCTAATTTGTCACTCAAGCTGTCTGTTTTTTCCCAGTTAGCATTGCCTCCTCACACCAAGAGGTTCTCCGGTTCAATCCTCGGCTGGGGTGCCTTTTGTGCAGAGTCTGCATGTCCTCCCTATGGTCACATGGGTTTTCTCTGGATGCTCCGGTTTCCTCTCACATCCCAAAGGCATGCTGTAGGTGGATTGGACACTCTAAACTGGCCCTAAGCATGAATGTGTGTGTCCCTTCTGTGGAAGGTTGGGCACCGGGCTGGCAACTTGACATTGTAAAACTCCACTGCCAATCATGAGTAGACAGGTCATCCAGTGTGGCAACCCCTAACTGGGAAAAGCTGAAAGAAGAAGACTATGTACATTATGTATATATATATATATATATATATATATATATATATATATATATCTCACAAATTTTTCCAATATCCAAGTCATTATCACCTCAATTGCTCCATCAGCTCAATCGGACATCATTTTTTCTTGCTTTGCACTTCCTTTTATCATTAGCAAACTCAAAGCACTGAGATAGTAAGGCAGCTAATTAAGGTTATTATCTTAAGCATTTAAACTGTGCATCTTTATTTATTCAGAAATTAATAATAATGGATGATATAATCCACTACAATCCTTCAATAACAACCCTAGCAAATGCGCAAAAGATATTACATATAACTCTGTCGATACCAGGTACTGGAGGTTTGTTTTTAAATGTTGTGCACAAACTTACTGAAATATTAATAATAAAGGAATACTATAATCACTTTGACACTACAGCTAACAACACTAACAATGTGCATATTAAACTGGTAAACAACATTCCTTTACTAGTCCCATTAGCTTCATCAAATCAAGTATAAATATGGTCTAGAAAATACTAGACTCAGAATGAAAGAAAGCAGAGAAAAGGGGCTATGCAGCTTTTTGCAAATTCCACAGTTTCTAGAGGGAGCATTCCATAGTCAGTCTTCCGTGCAATGTTTTATTTTTTGTTTTGTTTTTGTAATGTCAAACATTACGTTATTTAGAACTTAGGAAATCAGTAATATAATTGATGACCAAATCACATAGAGCCAGTTTTTACACTGTCAACTGCTAACAACGCAAGCAAATATTTAACAAAAGTATGTTTATTTTTATTTATGAATGTTTGTTTACTGGGGTAGAGCGCTGATTACTAATGACTAATTTCAAGCCTAGCATGGGTTGCACAGAAACAGAGCTTCAAGTTATATAACACAGGAGACAAAAGGTAAGTAGAGAATGTAACAAGTGGTTGCTGACAACAATAAAGCTGCATAAAATATATAAAGAAAAACATACAGGCATAATTTACAAGGTGACAGATTATAAGACTAAACATTCATGACTGATTTACAAGGTGATATCAAAATGTTACCTTTGTTCATGTATCAGTGCATATAAATATATCAGTAGTAGACACTGTGTTACACAAAAATAGTCTGGTATAGAGTGTTTTGTAGCCAGTGTTAGAGATATAAGAAATAATTAAGTACCAGCTATAGAGCACAATAAAATACATAAATAAATACTACTGTTTTTCCTTGGAAAGCTGGCATGCCTACTTACTCAGCTCATAGCTAGTCTCTTAAGATAGCAGAATTTGAAATGGAGATTACAATGTGTAAACAACTGCAAAAGCAACTATCTAGACAGCAAAATTAACAACTGTTTTTCAATTAAAGAAGTCAAGCAGCAGGTGACTCAGCTTCATATTAGTTAAAGCTATACATGTAGAACAAGAACACAAGTTCATCTTCCAGGACATAGGTTTCATCTCATATTTCAGTTACTCTCTCCTCAAATAACTCTCTTGAATGTCTGCTACTGAAGGCTTTGTGTTGTCATATTTATTTATCATTTGTTTATCAGGAAAGTCTGACTTGGAAGAAAGTCAATTTTCAGCAGAATCCTGGGGAGAAACGCTCCACATGCATGTCTTTGTAACATGGGAAGAAGCAGGAGTACTCAGAGGAAACCCACATGAACACATGGAGGTCATGCTGACTCCACACAGAAGGCATCCCAGCCAAAAATAGAATGGGAGAACCTCTTGCTGTGAGGCAACAATGCAATTGCTGCACCACTGCACCGTATAAAGTCCTCCCATCTAAATACTGCAACTATTACAATGGATGAAGTAGATCGTGAAAGTGGTCTTATAACAAACAGTAAGAGGGAAAAGTGGGAATAAGGAATGGTATTCAATAAAAGCTGCTTAGAGGGGGGATTAATGTGAAAGAAAGGAAAGATGGAAGGAAAAGGGGAGAAAGAGTGAAAAGACCAGAGAAAAAGTAGAATAACTGCAAAATAAAGGCAGTAGACAAGAACTGCAGGGGACGAGCTTCAGCAGTTAGGTATCAAGCTGAAAACTGAACTGGAAACCATGGAATAGACAATAATTAAATAACATCAATTTTCTAAGCAAGTAAGCCTGCTAGACATAAAGTCCCTTTTCAAGGGCAACCTGGAAGCAATATCTAATTAAGTGACTTGCTTAAGGTCACACAGTAGGCAAATGAGGACTGACAGAAACAACCCCTGTACCACAAAGACTATAGTGCACAATCTTCACATCTGTCCCAACTGCAAACCAGTAACTAAAGCAGAGATGGAAAGAATGGGAAGTGGGCCTGGGTGGTGGATAAAATAGGAAATAGAGGTACTGGTGTAGATGATTAAAGACCAAAGGGCACCAAAGCAGATCAACGCAGAACCGATTGGACAGGGAGATGCAGTCAAAGGAAGGTCAGATGATAACAAAATAGACCTGGATAAGAGATACTTTCTGAAAGTATTATATGGACTTGTATACTGATATATGGATGTCAAATTATATGCAAGAATTTTAAAAAAAATTGACATGGTGTTGCCAGGAATAATAAGAGAAGAATCAGTGGACTTTGTAAAAGCGAGGTCATTGACTGATAACTGGTACACATTATTAAACTTTTCTGGCTGAGCTGAAAGGAATGGCAAAGGCAAGACAGGACTAATTCAGATGGTTATACAGAAAGCTTTTGACTCTGTGTACTGGGTATTAATGCAAAAGGTGATAGGTCAGGCAGTGCAGAACCAAAGTCAGAATCAGGGAGTTGCTGCCTTGCACAAGGCATACAGAATGACATTATTTATAAATGGGGGAAATGTCAGACAATACAGAAATGAAGAGGGATGTCCAGCAGGGATGCCCCCTGTCACTGGGATTAATCCTAATGGTAACTGAATACTTGGTGCAATGAATTAAGGAAGTATGGGGAGAGTATGAAGGCAACAATAATAAATGTAATATCTTCTTACTTGCAGATGACTGTATGCTAACATTAAAGGATGTAGCAGAACACCTCCAACAGATTTTGTACATTTTCAAAGCAGTCAGGTGTGAAACTGAATTCAAATCTCCTCCAGAAAAGTCAGTAATGACAAGAGCGGGGAATAAGGAGGTGGGGCAATAGAACTGAAGGAAACACAGGGAGGAGAGAAGTGTTTGAGCTTCAATATTTTCCAAGAAGTAGAACAGGTTAAAGGAAAATCCTAGGAGGAACTGAGGGGAGGATAGGCATACTGTTGGATAAATGGGTGGGAAAAGTTAATGCATTGGTGGGAAGCAGTAGTCTGCTGAGTTGAGTGATTTTACCATTTGTAATTTATATGGAGTCACATAGTCAAATAAAACTTCAACAGATGTGAATAGAGGAGATTTGGCAGGCATGTGGCAGGTGTATATAATAAAAGAACAGAGGCTTAAATAGCAAAGAATAGAATGCAAGCAGATAGATATTAAACCAAGATCCCACCTCCATGAGTTTGGTGGTGCTTACACTATGAGTGGACATAAAGGAATGCACCGAGGACCAGAATTCCCTAACTGCATCCCTTTCCCCCCAAAAGCAGCAGAAAAAACACTTTTTTAAGTGTTCTTTTTTTGTTTTTTTTTTTTTTTGTTTTTATTGCGGGGGGCAACCCCCCCCCTGTACTTATGTATCCAACTCTATGGTCGCACCATCTCAGAGAATGAAGAAATTCCCCTGAAGGGGCATCACTGCCAGCACAGCTCACTGGCAGTGATTTCCTGCATAGGAACTCTGATCGTCAGCAAGTTGAAACTCAGGGAATTGAAGCTTGTGAGTACAGTCTTCATTTGCCAGTAGGGTAATGGCTGCTGGTTGCTCATGCAGATGTAAAAGATCTCTTGGCACCTATTGAAAAGAATAGAGGAAGTTTCCTGATGGCCTGTCCACATTTCCCCTAGTAATATAAATACCACCTTAAGTCACCTCTGAATAAGATCACTATCCTCTTGGGACTAACCTGATCAATAGAGGATAAATAAATTAATAAAATATGAGGATGAAAATCAGATTTCAAAAGATATATAATAGTAATAAATCTACCTAAAGGTGTGACTTGAAAGGAGGATATTGTTTTTAGTGGGAAGAGGGATATAAAGGGAAATCGACAGGTGTGTACCAAGAAAACAAACAAGGAAAAGACAGGGCAGCAAAAAGTTTTCTCAGAATAAAACCTGCAAAAGGTACATTTCTAGAAAGATGATTAGGTGCATTCTATTTAAGGAGCTAAGGAAATAGAAAGGAAACTAGCAGAGTGGGAGAAAAGAGGTGCTAGTGTAGTGATGACCTTAAAAGGAGAGGTGGGTGGAGGTTAAGTGTCAGTGAAGAAATTCACTAAAATATGTAGTAGGAGAAGGGGATTGGTTAGTTCGCTGAGGGGTCCTTGTGGAAATTCATGAAGCAAATGCAAGTAGGATTGGAAAGGGAGGATAGAAAATGAAAGGTAAAGGGAGGTATGACAGTTGAAGCCAAAGGAAATGGGAAAAATACGAAAAGGTTGAGAAAAGAAACAGAAAGTTAAAAAGTTTTCAATATGTTATCTAGATATTCAGCTATTCATCCTGATGGCTTTTGGTTGTTTTTTGAGGGTCTATATTAGCTGAGCGAAAGTCCATTTATGCAAATACATAAACGTCGACACGTATTGAGCGAAACGGACTTATAGCGAAAGTACAAAACCGCGATTTCAGAAATGTCAAATTACCATGGTTGGCCCGTCTGTGGAATAGCTGTTTAAGGTAAGTGTTGAATAGTTACGGACTTTAGGGTTAGGGTGCGGGTTAAGGTAAGTGCATAGATAGGTTATGTATGTTAGATTTAGTGTAGGGTTAGAAGAAGTGTTTTATTAAATGTATGTATGTGGATTATTTATTTTGTTTGTGTATATCTGTGTAGGGAAAGTGTGCAGTAGTTACGGACCTTAGGGTTAGGGAGGGGTTAAGGATAGTGCATAGATAGTTGTGTGATTGAGGTTTAGTGTAGGGTTAGAAGTAGGGTGTTTGTGCTTTACTTTAGGGTTAGAAGCAGGGTTTGGTTAGTGTATGTATGTGCTTTATTTATTTTGTTTGGGTAGGTAGTATGTAGCGGGTGGTGGGGTTGGCCGAGTATGACAGTTCAACATTTAAAATTTCACGGTTTAGTGCATTTGGGATATCTGCGGTTTGCGCAGTAGGTGTTGGGGTTTTAGTATTCGCTTAATAGTATTTTCGCTCTCGTAGTATAGACCTGTTTTTTGATGTTGTTGTCATCAAGATTATGAAATTAGTGTAGTATTGACCCTCTCTGGTGTTGACTCTCTCTTTCTCACCCACATCTTTTTATACACTGGTCATTAGTCTAGATTCTCTTATTTAAAACTGACATTTGTCAGTCAGTTTGTCTTTCTGTAAGGTGTCTTTCAAAAAACAATTTGATTTTAAGGGAATTTTAAAGTTTTATGTGACTGGGACTAAGGCTGCCTGCTACTGACATTGAAGGAAGCCTATAAAAGATCATGGTTTCTACTTCTTATTCAGAAATATGTAGTCTAGCATATGAGGGGAAAGGGCTTCTTGCTGCTATTGAAAATTCTTCATGGGGAAACACTCCAAGCAAGCAATAAAATATGAAGAGAAACCAGCTGCACATGGCAGTAAAATTCCAAAATATTTATTTTAAAGAAAAAAAAAAAACATAACAAAGGTAAGCACTTTCACGCACTACAGGGTGCTTCTTCAGCCCAATAATTGCTAAAAGACCAAGCCATTTAAATATACAAATTCAAAAATTTAGCAGGCTAAAACATATGTATTTAAAATCGGCTTTAAAGGGACATTCTCATTGAGCCCTAGTCTAGTCCCTCATCAGCTTGCAGTTCAAATATCCATTTAAATTCTAAACATTATGTATGATTTCTAATGATGCCACCTCTAGAATTAGTTTTATATAACTGCAGCACTAAAAAAATGAAAATTATGATCACTTCCCAATGTATGAACATGCTTACTAAGTGCATTATTAAGATCGCCTTTTAAAATATCATTTAAGTGCTCTTTAATGCAATCTCTCAACATTCTGTTTATCTTGCCTGTATAAAAACTTTTACATAATTTGCACTAGGCAAGATAAACCAAGTTCACACTTTTATAATCTGCATAAAAGTGGAACTTGTACATGCAATTTGTATCATGATGAATAAAACAAAAATCACTGTTTATATATTTACAATAGTTACATCCTCCACACATAAAAGCACCTTGTCTACCTGACAGTATTTTTCATTCCTAAAAATGTTGTAGTAGAGCCTTCATTTTAAATTGTGACTTTTCTTAAACAGAAAAGTGGCATATTACCCAATTGTTCCTTGTACCTGTCATCAGTCATTAGAATAGACCAATTCTTTTTCTGATGTCACACACTAAGTGCACATCATTAGAATAGATTGCATTCATTCTAAGAGTATTGGGAGTAATAGCTTCACTATTAACATCAGTAGTTATGTCATCAGAAAGATAAGGTCTAGCTAAATCAGCTCCATGCCATAATACTTCATTTCTTGCTGTAAATATTTTGTTTTCAGTATAACCTCTATGTAAAAATTCAAGCTTTAATTCCTGAAAAGCTTGAAACATCTTTTCAGTAACATTATTTAATCTAGCTATTCTATAAAACTGTTCCTTTATGTACGTGCTATGGATGCATACTTTGACAATGCAGTGCATTTACTTTTTTACATAATTTTTTATATAAACTAGTAGAAAGTCCATTTTGAGTTTTTATAACACATACATCAAGAAAATCTATAAAATCTGATGAAAATGTAATAGCAAACTTAAAAAATGCTATTGTGCTATGTAGATATTGTAAAATGTCCATCAATGCTTCAGCAGACCCTGTCCATATAAAAAAATGTCATCCACAAAACGAGAATAAAATGA
This sequence comes from Protopterus annectens, assembly GCF_019279795.1. Classification (NCBI taxonomy): domain Eukaryota; kingdom Metazoa; phylum Chordata; order Ceratodontiformes; family Protopteridae; genus Protopterus; species Protopterus annectens. The sequence continues at coordinate 1,333,705,666 of NC_056731.1, read as the reverse complement.
TACATATCTTCTATAAACATTGTCAGTATTGAATAAATATAAATGTTCTCAATGTGCAAGTACCATGTTTGCATCACAATTAGCACACATAGCACCCATGGCAATCTCAGCCTTCTGTAAAAATATTTTAGAATAATTTCTAACAAGGAATAAACCAAATATATTTTATCAGTACTACATTGTGAAAACCTAGATAACAAAAGTCCTACATATTCAATAAGTAAATTGTTTGGGATCACCATGAATATAGAACTGACATCTAAAGTGACCAGAATAATATTTTCATCACAATGTCTCTCAGACCATGAAAAGAGCATTGTTAGAAAAAGTTTAGTGTCCTTAAGAATAGTTTCAACAGTGTCTAATATTGGATGCAATATTTTCTCAACGTATATAGGTAAAGGTTCCATAGCCCACTCATGGCCAGATACAATCTGCCTCATAGCTGGATTAGACAAGAACTTTGTGAACCTTAGGAAGACCATGTATAACGGGAACTACAAGATGCTGTACAGTGGAATATTCAAACAGTTCATGATTAATAACACCTTAAATCAATAAATCATGCAAATGAGAATTTATTTTATTTTTTTATTATTTGACATTTGTTTACCGGGGAGGTCTGACTGGGTCTACAGAACCCATTTTCAGCAGAGGCCCGGGGAGAAAAGCTCCACATACAGTACAATACAAATACAGTATAAGCCAATATAATAAAAATTACATTAGAAATACTATACAAAAAATAAGTTGAAAGAATAAACTGCTACAAGATGTTGCAATATATTACCACACATCTAGACAATTCTATACAGTTAAAACATTACAGACAATAATAGTCACTCTCACCATACATGATGTAGATAGTGTCAAAAAAAACAATACTTAGGTAGTGCAATGTGTGACATTCACTGTTATAGTACATGCAAACTAGAATGTTCGTTTCAGTTAGGAAAATAGCAGCCAGAAGGTTAGTGATGCAGACAGATAGTGAGAGAGAGTTAAGAAGAATAGAAGCAATAAAGCCTGAGCAGTAGCTTAAGGATATGGTATAGAAGCAGAGAAGGAGTTAGAAGACCCTTAGGATCTTGCAGTCTGTGAGGGATTGAAATGTGACAGAAGAGGAAGACTTGAGCATTAGGCAGGCTTTATGCAGGAGCAGAGCCATGTATTTTTGAGATGATTTTTAAAGAGGCTTTGAAATGGGTAAGGCCAGGCATAGACCTGGTAGCTAGAGGTAATGAATTCCAAAATATAGAGACAGTGTATAAATACAGAGCATGACCAGGTTTTCTTGTGGGTTTTGAGATAGCTAAGAGATTTTTGTCTTCTGATCATAGGGATCGATTTGGTGTGTAAGGTGTGACTAGATCGGCTAGTGCAGAGCAGGCAGTAGACTTAAAAACAAGGTTATGCAAGGTTGATAGCTGAATAAAGACAAATTGGTTTAAACTGGTTCAAGCCAGTTTAATTCTAGCAGTGGTTTGCAGTGGTGTATGTGATATTTAGAGTTTGTGGCAAACTTTGCAACTTTGTTGTAGCACTGTTCCAGCTTGCTTAGGGTAGAATTTTGTAAGTTAGTTATGATAGGGGCACCATAAAGAAGGGAGGGAAATAAAATGTTTTTGCCAGGGTAGTTTTGGTTGCTGCAGTAAAGGAATGTTTGTTTCTATATAAGAGTCCCAGGTTTTGATGAGTTTTCTTTATATTTGTGGTATATGTGGGTCAAATGAAAGTTTATTGTCAATGATAATACCTAGACGTTTGGTTTCCTGCACTATTTCTATGACAGTGTTGTCACATGCAAGGATGGTGAAATGATCAGTGACAGGGGAGATGTTTTTGGGATGAAAGAGTCCTAGTTTAGTTTTCTTTGGATTAAGAAAGAGTTGGGCATTTCTTAGCCAGGATTTGACTGCAGTAAATGACTGTTGAGTTTTTGAAAGTAGTTCTGGTAGTGATTGAGCAGTGCAGATTATGGTGGAATCATCAGCATATTGAATGAGGGTCCCAGAGTGAGAGGCAATGTGAAGGTTGTTTGTGAAAATGTTGAAGAGTAGGGGTCCTAGGATGGAGTCTTGGGGGACTCCAGTAGGGCTGTGGAGGAAGTGTGAGAGTTCATTGGACCATTTCACTGCTTGTTTATGATCCTTGAGGTAGTTCTGAAACCATTTTACTGTGTTATGTGAGAAGCCTAAGTTAGACAGTGTGTTCAAAAGTAAGGGGTGAAACACTGTGTCAAAGACCTTGAAGAGATCAAAGAATACTGAGGCTGTATAGCATCCTGCATCTCTGGCCTTGTTCATGGTGTCTGTAAAAGATAATAGGGCTGTAGCTGTGCTGTGGCTAGGTTGGAAGCCATGTTGGGTTTTGGTTAAAAGATTGTTTTGCAAAAGATACTGCATTACCTGCTTATTCTCTCTCGAGAATTTTTGATATGGGTGACAAGATGGATATAGGATGGAAAGTGGATGGATCAAAAGAGTTGCCTCCTTTGTGGACGGGGGTGATGTGAGATTATTTCCTTATGGTAGGTACTTCTAATTCAGATAAAGACCTATTTATAAGGATACTGATTGGGTAGGCGACTGAGTTAGCAGCCAGTCTGAGGTAGTATGGGCGAGATTGTCAGCTGAGGTAGAGCAGGGTTTTAGTTTTTGTAGCAGCTTCTAATGGTGTCAGTGGGTATGGGCTGAAATGAGAATCGGGGCTGTATGACATTTTGTTGAGTAGGGAGGTTAGTAATGACAGGGTTAGAAGTAGTTGATGGCCTGGGGTTGGTGTCTAAATAGGTTGAAGGGTGGGGGGGCAACATTAGGGGTGTTAGTATGTCCAAAATTGATTTTATGAAGTGCTTGTTAAAGCTTTCGGCTATTTGTGATGGAGAGGTATCAGGTGATAGGGTGTGCTCTTCGTTTCTTCCAGGGTTAAGTAGAGAAGATATGGACTGCCAACATTTACTGGAGTTGATTTTATGCTGGAGCTGAAGCTGGGAATAATATGACTTCTCATCTCTGTTGATTAGTTTTGTCACTTTGTTATGTAGTGTTTTGAAATTAACATGATTTTTTTTTTCATTTGTGTTTTGTTTCCAGGTTGACCAGGCTAGGTCCCTTTGCTTCTTCAGGTGTTTACATTCCTTAGAGAACCATGGTGCTGAGTTCTTTTTGATTCTTTTCATACAAATGGGAGCTGGTGTATTATGTATGTGAAGGAAGGTGTTATTAAAGTATAGTACAGCATCATTAAGGGGTAGTTGTTTAAGGGGTGTCCAGTCTATTTCCTGTAGGAGAGTGTTGAATTTATGTTGACAAAAATTAGTTGAGTCCCTAACTGATTTTATAGTGTGTAATCTTAGCTGTTGGGAGTTTGTTCTAAGGGAATAAGCTGGAAGATGATCACTCAGGAAGCTAGACAGTGTACCAGAAGAGGGGTAATTGGCAAGGTGAGATGCTAGAATCCAGTCTAAGGTAGATTGGCAGGTAAGATCTTTGCTGTATCTTGTTGGAGCATTAATAAGCTGAGAAAAAAACATACAGATTTATACTATTTGTGGGGTAGTAGGAAGTTATGGTTTGCCAATCTATATTTACATCTCCTAAAATTGTTTCAAGATTTATTGTTTGGGATGTCCAGGATAAAATATTTTCCAACACTGGTATATTGTTACCTGGTGTGATATATATTATTATGCAAATTATTTTTGCTATATTGAAGTTCAAAAGGGAGATTAATACCTCAGCATTGGAAAAGATGGGTATATTACTGGTGTAGGGTGTGAGTGTAGAGGGATATAGAAGTGCTATCCCTCCCCCCTTTCTTTAGATCCATCTCTTCTGGCTATTGCAAAGTTTGGAGGTATTATTTCTTAGTTTTTTACACTGGGGTGTAGCCATGTTTCAGTTAGGGCTAGTATGTCAGGTTTATTTTGATCAATCCAGGCATGCAGTGGGGCTATTTTATTACATATACTTCTAAGGTTAAGAGTAAGTATGTTTAAATCTTTGGGGTTACTCTTGTGGTTAGGATTAGAGGGTGGGCCAGGGTTAGGATGTATGCTCCACATTTGAGTAGATAGGTAATGAGGAATGCATACCATGGGAAGTGCTTTTTATTCCTAGGTGCGGGTACTGGTGTCAGCTGTGGTTTCATAGGAGGTGAGGAGGCCAGTTTGCGGCTTGAATAAAATGGGAAGGTATAGGAGAAAGGCTGGGAGAAGATATGTGAGAAGCTGCGTTGTTTATTGGTGAGAGGGTTAGAGGAGGTTGTTGTGTATTGGTGTGGGGGTATGCGAAGATATAGTTGTAGTGAGGTTGGGAATTAAGAGTAACGAGGCTAGGCAGGTTAGGAGGAGCATGTCACTGTCATAGTGGGTTTAAAAATAGTAAAAGCGGAATTTGTGTGTTGGAATGTAGTATCAGAATAAATCTTAACAACCTTATTGAGTTCATATTTAATAATTATTTTGTAAGTTGTTTAATCAAATACATTTCATTCATGCTGGTAAAATAAACAAAAGCAGTCAAAACTACTATCGCCCCTCCTTTATCAGTGGGGCAAATTTGTATAGAACTCATAGAGGTAAACTCTTGTAATGTAGAGCATTCATCAGATGTTAAATTGTAAAAATGCTTGCTATGTTTGCAAGACAAGGTATTATAAAGATTACAGAACAGCAGTTGTTTTTTATTTACAAGGTATTATAAATATCTTGCTCACGTTCTCAAAAAAGCCTCAACCAGTGGATAATTAGCCTTTAAAACCATTTTAAAATTGCATGTTTTATCCAGCTAAATTTTTGAATTTGTATATTTAAGTGGTTTGGTCGTTTAGTAATTATTAGTCTGAAGAAGCGCCCTGTGGTGATATGAAAGCAGTTACCTTTGGGTTTTTAAGATAAATATTTAGGAATTTTACTGCCATGTACAGCTGTTTTTTCTTCATATTGTATTGCTTCCTTCTACGTGTTTAACTAGCCCTTACCCAGTGCACTTATATAATTTTTTTTGAAACACTCTAAGCAGTGTTGAGATATTATGAAGAATTCTGAAGGTAGCGTATTAAACACTGTGCTTATCAGTAGGGGAATATATATTGTTGTGTAGATCAAGACATCTTGCATTTGTTGTTGATGAAAATTCTACAGAGGAAAAATCTGAAAAGCAGTGCATCATGTGAAACTGGGGAAGTATGTATGTAATAAAAGTATGTGTAAGGGAAAGTCATGGGGCCTGCAGAATTCACTGCTGCATAACATATTATCACAAACATTGGAGCGTCAGAAAGTATAGCATCAGATGAACTTACGGCACACAGTTCTTTAATGAGGTCATGAAATCAGCTTAAGCTAGGAAAGGTATATCAAGAAAAACAGTGTTTCAAATGCTTGTGTTCCAGCAAACAAGGAGGTAGTTAATCAAATATTTCAGACTGTGAAAGACATGAATATGGAAGGAGGCATAATTTCAAAGTAGAGACTGCTAAGCATTATTGACAGTTTCCTTGTATAGGAATGTCTCATCAAATATTACCTCTGAAGTTTCAACAAACATAAAATGGTAAGATTATGACAAAAAGGTAGAACTATTTGAAATCACTGACAGCCCTGCCGGTAATATCTAACTGTATGATTCTCCATTAGATTCGGAATATGTAAAGATTTCTGATAAAATTAATGGGACGGTAGTGAAGGAATCATGTCAGTTTGCTGTAGTGAAACCAGCAGGCGTGCTCCAACAATGCTGAATACTTAAATCTTATCCCATGTAGCTTGAAAATTACTTTCTTTTTCATAACTGTATGCCTTCTTGGTACATTTCTTGTTCCCAGATTAATCAAACACACATCATTTGGGCTACTAGTCTACAAACCCACTACTCTCTCTCTCTTTTTTAATAGATATTTTTGGCACCTAAGGAGCAGGCTATCAGCTGTCACTGGAGCCTCTCTTCAGTCACGGACACCAGAAGTTACTTCTTCCCCCCAGACCTAAACTGAAGCCCTCTCATTGCCTTAGAGGCAAAAGTTGCATCCCAGTGCAGTGTCATTCTCAAGGCCACAAGCATTTGTTTATACACTACACATTTCCATACCCCAATGTCTGACATGCAGTGAAGTCTTTTACATCTGAGACCACCTATCACTGCATGCTCCTGTATTTTGTAAGCATAAGATGCTTACCCCATTATCATTACCAGGGTTGCCATCCCTGCTTATGACCCTTCCAGTCCCCCAGGATTAGTAATTCTTTCATACCCTGCCAAATGGCTCATCAAGTGCCAGGCTTACTAGTTGTTTCCAGGTTATAATAAGGGCTCTCTCCGTCTATGCCACACAGCCAACAAATCCACCACTATAAGCATCCAACTTTCACTGTCTACTGAACACAGATTATTTCCTGCACATGTTGAAACTGATGAATGGCAATAACAGCTACAAAATAGTAATAATAATAATAATAATAACAGTACTAATAATAATAATAATAACAGTACTACTAATAATAATAATAATAACAGTACTAATGGTAATAATAATAGTACTAATAGTACTACTACTACTAATAATAATAATAATAAGAATTCCAGTCACACATTTTTTTGCAAAAAGGTTACTGCAATATACTTAACAGGGAGACACATTTAATTAGTTAGTTTGCTGGAGTAGCACACTGATCACAATATACCATTTGCTGGCAGAGCTCAGGTTTTCTATAGTTTTCCATAGATTTCTATAGCTGAGTGACTTTTCATGTGCAGAGACAAGCTTGGGTTTAAGGAAAACATGCCACTGAAAAGGCCTCAGTCTGATATGAAGGTGTATAAGCTGAGTGAAAGATAAGATGATAACAGTACAGAATGATTCTGGAATTTTGTTGTCTGTTCTAGGAAGTTCAGTGCCGCAGTCACAGCACAGAAAACCACATCAGTTTGTTAGCTTGATGTCAAAGGCCTTGGCGAGGTCCAGGTAGGCTGTGTGGACCACCTTTCCCTGGTCCACGGCTCTGGAGACTGATTTGAAGAAGTCAATCAGGTTCAGGAGACAAGATTGGCTCTTCACAAACCCAAACTGCGTGGGGTCCAGGGTTTGAAGGTTGCCAATGTCTTTGTTTATAAGTTCCATGATAATACATTCCATGGCCTTGCAGATCAGGCTCATCAGACTGATGGGGTGGTAGTTCCCAGGATCCAAGGTAGATCCCCCCTTGTGGAGTGGGATAACTGTAGATGTGCGCCACTCAGTGGGCACAAAGCCTAAGGTGAGGCTATGATTAAACATGCCGCTTAGGTGAGGTGCCAGTTCATTTTGTAGTTCATGTAGTACACAGCCTGGGATGTTGTCTGGTCCCATGAATGCTGTATTCTTAGCTTTGGAGAGTGCGTTTTTTACCTGTGTGACCATTATTACTGGAATTTGACAATCTTTCGGTATTGAGATGGGCCCTTTAGGGGATGAGAGGGGGGTGAAGTTGGCACTGAATCGATCTGCCAGGATATTGGCAATATCCTTGGGATCACTATATTTAATGCCATTCTGTTGTAGCTCAGAGCAGATCTGAGCATTGCCATTAAGATTGTTGACGTAGCTATAGAATGCCTTGTTGTTGTCTTTGGAATCTTTGGCAATTTTATTTTCGTAACTAGCTTTGGACGATTTTATGAGGGATCTCAGATTCTTACTGAGGCTGGTAAGGGAGTTTTTTGCATCCTGGAATTTTCCTCTTTTCTGCAACAGTTTCTTCCTTTTGTTGTAAAGTTTGTTTATGGCAAGGGACCACCAGATTGGCTTCCTTTTTTTGGAGGAGAGCATCTTGCTTCTACTGAGGATGGCATGATTCATGCATGAGTGGATGTGCTCGTACAGTGCCTTAGTGTAGGATTCAGCAGTCGAACCTTCAGTTCCTGTCTGCATGGGTGTCATGAAGTTTGTCACTTCTGACTTGAGTAGCATGAAGTTGGCTTTGGAGAATTTTTTTTATGGAGGTTTCCTTACTGGGGGGGGTGGGGGTGGGAGTGCGATGTGGATGTCAAGGGTGATTAGCTTATAGTCAGACCTGACCAACGAGGGGGTGACCATAGGTATGGAGCATCAATTTCCCATGTTGGTAATGACCAGGTCTAGGATATTGGAGCCCCTGGTGGGACTATGGATTAGTTGATCCAGGGCATTGGAATTTATGAATTCCAAGAACCGTTGAGTAAAGGTGTTGGTACACGAGTAGTTTTACCAGTTAATGGCAGGGTAGTTAAAATCACCCAGTATTAGGGTGTTTGGTTGTATCTTAATATTTTCCAGTATGTTTAGAAAAGTGTAGTGAGAATCTTGGGGCATGGTGGGGATCTGTAGCAAGCTAGAATTTGGATTGCAGTCTTATCTAGTGTTAGTTGCACCTGGAGAATTTCAGATGCATTGTGTTGGGCAACAAGCCTGGTGTTGTGAATATCCTTGGTGAATATGAGCACTCTTCCACCTTTAGTATTTTGGTCCTGGTTTGGTGGGCGAAAAGTGCTTAGAGTTGTAGCCTGGTATTGCAGGAGTGCTCTCTGGAGCCTTGAACAAGGTCTCAGTTACTGCACAGATATCGATGTTCTCCATTTTTAGGAGTGCCTCGAGAGAGTGCATTTTGGGGTTTAGACTTCTAGCATTGAGTGGTATTACCATCAGATTTTGCATGCTTGTACCTGTTATGGTGCTGGTTTTGTCCTTTGAACTTTACAAAAAAAGCACTATAGGGATGGCAAGAGCCTTAGCCAGTAACCTGAACCCCAAGGACGACAGGTGCAGACCATCTCTGGCAAAGCATCGTGGTGTATCGATCATGTCATCCCAGGCAGACAGGTACTGGATACCCTTTGAATGACACCAGAAGCTTAGCCAATTGTTGAAGTCAATCATTTTGTCCTTATACTGTGGTATCATTCTGGGTGAAGGCAGGATGCTACTCCCCTCCATTTATGTTCATATTTTCTGTAATATCTGTTGTGGCAATGGATGTGACATATCTGTGCCTAGCACACCATCCACCTGCCACGCCATTGCTTGTTGTGTCCCAAGCTGTCTCCTGGCCAGTATCTCTGCAGGATGACCAGTGTGGGCACCCTGAGGTGTTTCCTGAATCCAGCTGTTGACCTGTTTCAAGTAGGGGCTGTAGGTTCCCCTTTAGGGTGCACAACCCGTGGGTAATGCTATATTAGACAACAGGAGGTAGAGGGCTTGGTGATAGTCTTGGTGGACCATTGGGTGCATAGATTAACTAAAAACTTGGAATGTGTCCTTGTGAGACCTTCAGAGTCACACAGGTACCTGACCCGGATCATCAGGTTACCAGTGGTTAATCCTCGGCATGAGGGCAGTCATTGAAGTGACTTGACCTTTGGCTGGATGCAGCACTCGAATGCATAGCAAATATTTGTCACCCAAGACATTCTTCCATCACTGTGCTCCCTTTCCTAGTGTGTCATCTCCCTCCCCAGTTTGCAGTCCATTCTTCCCCATCCCCAGTTGTCCCCCATCTGCCTGTTTATGTCTTTCTTTTGTGTTCCCCCCATTTTTTGTTAAAACCTCCCCCACTGGTTTTGACTATCATGTGCGTTTGTCTACCCATGCATACATCCCTATACCTTCTTTCTTGCCCACACCTTCCCCTTTTTGCCTTCCCCTATCATTCTTGAAAAAAATGAAAAATTGGCATCTGTTCCCCCCACAAAAAATACTCATCCTTTCCTGCTTCATCCCAGTATTCTGTTCCTCTTGTCCTTCTGTGTATTCCTCTGCTTGCATTTTCTCCTTTCTGACTGTCTTATAGTAGAATTATTTGGGACTTTGCTGCATAGCACGTATCCAGGCTGTCAATTGTGCTTATAGTCATGCATCAGTGTAAATATGATGCACATATACTACTGAGCATATTAAGTCAGGTAACTCCAATCACATGGGGCAAGTCACTACATATCCTGTGGGGTTTTCACTAGTGAATTCTCTAATTAGCTTGACTCTGTATTGCAGGATTGTTCCTGTTACATTGTTAACCACCTCCAGGCCCCATTATTCTACTTTGACTGTAATACTTTAACATTATGTTGTCATGTCATTTTTCTGAATCCAGCCCTTAAACTACTCTATTGTCACTATGCACACTTCTTTAAAATCAGCAACTGTAGTAATCCCCCATCATTTAAGACTGGGTCTGTAATGTAAAACATTTTTCTTTAAACAAAATATGATCAGACATCAACAAATGCAATAATTCAAAAGCATAATAGCCGAACGTATATATAAATGCTAGTAGGAGTGTAATTTACATGATATATAGAAAAATTATTTCTTTCTGTATGTTTCTCTGTTGTTATATTTTTTAGTTTGTTTGTTTGGTATAGCTGGAACTTGAAATTAGAGATGCTGTTTTTTGATTTTATATATATATATATATATATATATATATATATATATATATATATATGTGTGTGTGTGTGTGTGTGTGTGTATGTATATATATATATATATATATATATATATATATATATATATATATATATGTGTGTGTGTGTGTGTGTGTGTGTATATATCTAGGACTTTTGATCGAAAGATCAAAAGTCCAAATCCATAATTACTGAACACATTTTCACGAAAGCACTTTCACCGAAAAAGCACTTTCGTTAAAGTATGTTTAAAAAAAAAAATTAAACCTACAGCTATACAGGGGGGCAAGTCCCCCTGCACACCACATCCCCCCTACTTTAATATTCTCACTTCGAGGTCACACTACAGTGGGGAAAAGGGAATTTTCCCTTATCCGTACAGTAGTACGATCAGCACAAGCATACTTATCCGAAAGTGCTGCTTCGGTGAACAGCACTTTCGGTTAAAGTATGCTCGGTGATTTATGTTTCGGTGGAAAGTGCAGTCGAGTATCTGTACGGATCCCATATATATACATATATATATATATATATATATATATATATATATATATATATATATATATGTGTGTGTGTGTGTGTGTGTGTGTGTATATATGTATATATTGGTCTACTTTAAAGGATCAAAATTTCAAAACACTGAACTTCTGATCATCAAAGATCAGAGGTTTGACATTTTAAAATATCGAACCATAAAAATCTAACAAGTGAAAACTTTATTTCACGTTTTTGCAGGGGGCAAGTCCCCCTGCAGCCCTCCACACCCTGTGCTACTTGAATATACCAACTCCGAGATTGCACTACAGTGAAGAGAATGGTAAATTTCCTGTTTCGCACTGTACAGAGATATCCAGTCACAAGGTTCAATATTTCACAGCTTCGATCATCTGGTCTTCAGAGATCAGTAATTCAATATTGTGAAATTTCAATCCTTTGAAGGGGGCCCATATATATATATATATATATATATATATATATATATATATATATATATATACATTGAAATAACATAGATTAAGACAAAAATGCTACATTACTTATCCAATCCAAAAATCATCCAAAAAACTCACTCATATTATTCTACATCATAATGTTTGTAGTATTTCATATTATTTTCTTTTCCCATTAAGCATAGCTCATATAGATGGAGAAACATTAGTATTCACTGCTGTTTCACCTGAATTCGATAATGACTGTCACACAGCAAGAACATATTTTTTGTCTAAGCCGTATTTGTAAGTCCTAATTAGACTTTAGAATGTGCTCAAGTGAAGTATCATATACAAAGAAAATGCCCAAATCATACAAACTTGAGGTACATTGAGAATGGTAACATGTATTGCATTAGCTAGACAATGGAACACAGCTTGTAAATGTAAATAAAGTCAAAAGATAGAAATCATAGTTACAAAAGGACGGCTACTATATGTAGTTAATTGTTTTTTAGTTTCTTCAAAGTGATGCTATGAAGGGCTGGGAAAGAAAAGCAGATGAAGATAATGCAATACATGAAGGTGCTAAAAAAATAAAAATACTCTGCAGAATTAGAAAAATAATCTAATCCTGGCAAAATGAATTCATGTTTAAAATAAAAGTACAAAACAAAGCTGCTGGAAGCAATATGGAAAAAGAATACTCAGAAGGAGTAGAAGCATTAACAGCAAAAAAAGTGAAAGTTGTGATGCAAGGTGACAAATAAGTAGTCAGCCAACATGAGAAATCAACAAAAGGTTTGTCAGAATTGTTTAATTCATAGTAAAAGGAATCTCAAACATGTAATAAGAAGTATTTTTTTTATTTAAAAACACTTTAATAACATTGTCATGGCAATATATGTATACCTGGTGATTCAACCTTTTCAAGAAAATGGACCAGATGAATGTAGTTCTATATAGGTTCATAGGTTCATAGGCTGGTACTAGGCTATCGGCCCTAGGGCCTATACAAGCCTAGCCATAACAATTCCCTGGCTATTTCTTCCCACAATATTTACTTCCCTGGTTCCCTGTCTAGCAGGGCGACTGACATGATCCCCGGGGTGAATTTCCTATCTCCCATCCAATCGTCAAGGTTCCTTTTGAAGAGGGCCAAAGAGGCGCTCTGCTTGACATGTATGGGCAGTCTGTTTCAGAGTCTGGGAGTCTCTGGGTCAGGAACCTGTCCCTCTAGCATGTTTTTATCATTGTGATGACAAGGTTTAGATCCCTGGAGCATGTGGCTCTGAGGGATTGGGATTTCTTTAAGTGTAGCATGTCCAACAGCTCTGGGTTTGACATGGCCTTGTATGTTAAACAGAGATTGCCTCTGTGTAGATGATATGTGACAGAGTATAGCTGGAGTTTTTTAAGATGGTTAGCATAGGGCATCTCCTTTAGGCCTGTGATTCTTTTAGTGAGGTATTTCTGCGGCCTCCAGTTGTTGCAGATGTCTTGAGTGGTACATACCAAACAGGGCATTGTATTCTATAATGGGTCTAATGAGGGATGAGTACAGGGGAACAATGACTGCCTTTTTTTCTGGGTGAAAAGCCCTTAGTGATGAGGTGTGCCACATAGAAAGATTTCTTGACTGTTGTGGCAATGTAGTTATCGAAGGTGAAATGACTGTCCACCTGTGTCCCTAAGTCTCTTATCACACTTTCGGTGTTTAGTGTACTGCCACTTATGTGGTAATTCATGGGTACATGTTTTTTCCCAAAGGGGATAACTATACATTTCTTGGCATTGAGCTTGAGCCCATGGCTCTGGCACCAAGCATCTGTTTCTGTAAGGCCCTTTTGTAGAATATCTACATCATTAATGGCTCCCAGTTTGCAGTCATCTGCAAACTTTGTTAGCCAGAATCCCTTAGTGTTGGCCTGTACTTCAGAGAAGTAGATGCCAAACAAGAGTGGGCCCAGGACTGAACCCTGAGGCACTTCACTTGTCACTTGTCTGGAGCTGGATTTGGAGTCTGCTAGTTTTACAATGTGGGTTCTGTCAGTAAGCCAGTTGGCAAACCATCGAGTGACGTAGGGATTAATGCCCAGCTTAGTAAATTTATCGATTATTCCAGAGTGGGGGATGGTGTCGAAGGCCTTGGTGAGGTCCAGATAGGCTGTGTGGACTGCCTTACCCTCGTCCACAGCTCTGGAGACTGATTTGAAGAAGTCAATCAGGTTCAGGAGACAAGATCAGCCCTTCACAAACCCAAACTGGGTGGGATCCAGTGTTTAAAGGTTGCCAATATCTTTGTTTATAAGTTCCATGATAATACATTCCATGGCCTTGCAGATCAGACTCATTAGACTGATGGGGCAGTAGTTCCCAGGATCCAAGGTGCAATCCCCCCCCCTTGTGGAGTAGGATAACTGTAGCTGTGTGCCACTCAGTGAGTACGAAGCCTGAGGTGAGGCTATGAGTAAACATGACACTTAGGTGAGGTGCCAGTTCATTTTGTAGTTCATGTAGTACACAGCCCAGGATGTCGTCTGGTCCCATGGATGCTGTATTCTTAGCTTTGGAGAGTGCGTTTTTTACCTGTATGGCCATTATTACCAGAATTTGGCAATCTTTCAGTATTGAGATGGGCCCCTTTAAGGGATGAGAGGGGGGTGAATTTGGCACCGAATCCATCTGCCAGGATATTGGCAATCTTCTTGGGAATCAGTATATTTAATGCCATTCTGTTGTAGCTCAGAGCAGATTTGAGCATTGCCATTTAGATTCTCGACATAGCTATAGAATGTCTTGTGGTTGTCTCTGGAATCTTTGGGAATTTTATTTTCGTAACTAGCTTTGGAGGATTTTATGGGGGATCTCAGCTTCTTACTGAAGCTGGTAAGGGAGTTTTTTGCATCCTGGGATTTTCCTTTTTCTGCAACAGTTTCTTCCTTTTGTTGTAAAGTTTATTTATGGCAGGGGACACTGGTGTTGTGAGCTATGTGACACTTTGGTTGTGACTGGTGTTTGTTTGCGTTTCAGCTTCGGAGGTCCTTGTTGCTTGGGCAGGTTATTGTTAAGGGCCTCTGCATATAAGGGTTTAGTGTTGCTATGTGAGGGTGTTGGTTGTGTGAGTTTTGAAGGGCTATGTGTTGCCTGAGGTATAGTGTGGGAGTTAACCTTCCCCTCTTGACTGTCTAGCACAATCTTGGGTGGAGAGAGCTTTGCTTCCAGTTTGGCTATGTAAGTGCATCTCTCGCAGGTTGTAGTGTTGGGTGGTAGGAGGAGAGGGTTGTCTGTGTACATGAGGCAATTGCTGCATTGCCCCAGTATGCCCAGATTCACCTGCTGGACAGGAGAAATCACCAGAAGCTGACCCTTGGACATGCCTGGTTTGGTGCTTTTTTTTTGTAAAGTACAAGAGCTGTTTTCCCTTACCTTAGCAAGGTACTTTGCAATTATAGGCTGTTTAGTGCCTACGACCATGAAATAAAGTATAGCCTACACAAAAGGCCATATACAGAAAAACAAGAAGAGCTGGGTGTTTATAATTCTGAAGAAATGAGGCAAAGGGAAAATGAGAAGTCCATGGAATCATCAAGCACCAGCTTACTAAAAAGGAAATGTGACAGCAATAAGACACGCACGCTGTGCGTGTGTGTGTGTGTGTGTGTGTGTGTGTGTGTGTGTGTGTGTATATATATATATATATATATATATATATATATATATATATATATATATACACACATATACATATATATATATATATATATATATATATATATATATATATATATATATATATATATATATATATATATATATATATATATATATATAGCTTAGATAACTATATGGGTCTGCATTGAATTTCTGATTCCAAGGTTACCGCACTGAGCCTATCACAGGCCACCACTGGTATGCTATATATAATGGAGTAATATTTTGAATGACATGTTTTCAGGGGCTATACCCCCAGCACCCCTAATATGGGACCTCTGCTTACACATGTCAATTTCTAAATATACTATCACCAAAGTTGCTAAATATGCTATCACCTCCTCAGTGAAGGGAAAACGACACTGACTCCCTTTTATCTGGATTGGAATAATCTTGAAGATAGTACAGTTGGAGATCATCCACCTCATCAGAACTGCAGTAAGGCAACTCCCCCACAAAAACTGTTTAAAAATCACCTGCATGAGGTTCTGCTGTAGTCAGTAGAGACAACAGGTTAGTGTAGTTAATTTCCTAGATATTGAGAAGTTGCATATCAAGAAATCAAAGGCCAGAGACAGATAGATAGATAGATAGATAGATAGATAGATAGATAGATAGATAGATAGATAGATAGATAAGTAGATAGATAGATAAGTAGATAGATAGACAGACAGATGCATGTATCAAATTGCTTATGCCTAAATCTAAATTGTGAATACATCATCTCCAGTAATTCAAATTCTGGATTTGTATACTTTCCCCACTATTAATACACTAAATTTACTCTTTTGTGTAATCTTTGATTAGTCATAGGTTGGGCAAACAAAGGACTATCAAACTAGAATTACTGCATGTGAATATAAGTATTATTTCAACCTTGGTCATAATGAACACATTCAACAATTCAACCTCAGAATGGCTGTAGATACAAAATACTTACATACTGCCTTTTAGGCAGACTATAATTATGGACAAATAAAATATCAGAGCTGTTAAAACATCACAAATCCAGCATTCTAACAGCACATTAAATTTCATTCTTGTCCATATCTCTCTGTCAAAACTTAGCAGCATCACAAATTATTATATAATAAATCAGCTGCAGAACTCTGAAAATATGAGAAGTAACAAACAGATGCCAATAAGTCAGTGGTTATAACACAAAAGTTTTACTCTGTTTTCCAAACTGCATCACTACCATTTTGGCGTTTGTATATATGGACATTTTTACATAAAGGTTTCTGTTCATTTCTGTTCAGATAGACATTTTTACATAAAAATGTCTTAAGTCCACTGTGACTTAACAAAATGTTTCCATCTTGCACTCAGTTAAGTTGGAGATGTAACTCTCAGCAGTTAGGTATATGAATGCATATCCTATGATTGCTGAACAAATGCTACATTTATAGGAAACTAGGAAAAAATATTTGGTTAGGTAATACAGTTTTCAAGCAGTTTAACTTTTTTTTAAGAAATCTGTTCCCAGCATGTTCTGAAGTAGATCATGTTAGCCACAGCCAGGAAATGTGTTACCCCCAAATGGAAATGTTTATAGCAGACTCTGATGCTGAAGGAGTGGATAGCAGCTATTTCACTTACCTGTTATAAGGAACTTTCAGTCAGGATGCTTTGAACACAGAACACCAACTCACTTATTTAATGGGGCTAGGTGAAATTCCTTTTTCCATTGAAATGAAAGGAACAAACATAGACTACTTGTAGAACAGATCATGTGTGCTGTATCTTTAAGAAGCATTTCAAGGACTGAATGTGCATATAAATAGCGAGCTTGTGCTAGCTTCAGTGCCATTTTGAGAGTGCAGCCAGAGAGTGAGCATGTATGAGTGTAATAGCTAGTTTGTATATAGGTTTATCTAAGTTAAAGTTATTAAGCCTCAATCCTGATGTGTTTGTACATAATAAAGTTGCTTGAACAGAACCCATGAAGTCTCTTCTATTACATCCTGACTAGACGAGCAACACTGTGTCAGAACCGGGATTCCAGAGACTGCTTTCCAGAGCTATGAGGTCCACAGTTAACAGTGAAGGTAAGCTAAGAGAAAAAAGCAGAAAAAAAGGGCCAGAAAAGAACCAAAAATAATTAATGAAGCAGTTTATTTTATAAAAAAGATAAAACAGGGCATTGCAAGGGCACAAACCGCATTAAACAAGTGAGAAGAACAAAAGGTTTATTGATTAAACAAAATGTTCAAGATTAAGAGATTTTTAGAAAACAAGCACTAGAAAAGTATATAAGAGGTTTGGAATTACCTCGGAATTGCAAAATGGGCATGTTTAAGGCAAAAAGAGCATGTTTAAAACAAAATGGGCAAGTTTAGAGTAAAACAAGCACAAGAAAAGTACAATGGGCATGACAAGAGATTAAATGAGCAAAACGAATATAATAAGGGCAAAAAGGGGCACATTAAGGGTAAATAAAGCAAGGTGACTGCATGTATTTTGACAAAGTGCTGTGTTTTGGCATAACTACTACTTCAAATTGTATTCAGGGCATAACTAGAGTTATTCGAAGTATCTCAAAGTATGTGAAAGTGCTTACAGTGTGTGCTTATTACTGTGCATGTATTCCAAAGAATTTATTTGTGTGCAAAGTGCAGCTATTTATTAAGTACTTTCAAAGTAGAGCCATTTCGAAAAAGTTTCTTGTGCTGGGTGTGTCTATTCACAAAGTGCCACCATTACAGAGTGTTTCTTGCACTGTAAAGAATTATCTAGCAAAGTACCGCCATTTTGGAAAGGTTTCAGTGTGCCATGTACTGTTTATTTGCAAAGTGCAGTTACTTCGAAATGTTTCTTACTCTGAGATTCTTCTGCCCAGTTCATTCGCACAGTGCAGTTATTTTGAAATGTTTCTTAAAATGATGATAAATTACTTTTGCAGTACAGTAATTTCAAGAGTATTACAGTGCCCAAGAGATTTATTTCACAAAGTTCAGTTATTCAGAGGCTTGTTGTGCTACTGGGTATAGTTATGAACACTGGCATGAATTTCTGTAATGTGTGTGTGTGTGTGTGTGTGTGTGTGTGTGTGTGTGTGTGTGTGTGTGTGTGTGTGTGTGTGTGTGTGTGTGTGTGTGTGTGTGTGTGTGTGTGTGTGTGTGTCTATTCTTACATATTTGCAAAGCCCTTCACTGGTATGTGTTAATATGGCAGACAGATTACGAAAGCCCTCACCACTTGTATTTGATCAGAATTTAGCAGAGAATTGGAGAATATTTGAGCAAGAGTACGATATTTTTATACAAGCAGCTTATTCTGACAAAGATACATGCACCAGGGCATTCATTTTGCTAAAAATAACTGTGTCAGAGGCCATTGAAAGAGAACATTTATTTGTGTATGCACCAGCAGTATATGAGGGAGAAGGTGAAAACCACCATATTCTTGTACAGGCTGAATCAAGGGAAGACCCCTGAGTGTTTGAAGCACAAATTCAGTGAAATGTGTACCCTCCAGCCAAATATTACATCAGACAGGCATTTGTTTTACACAAGAGCTCAGAAACCAGGTGAAACGTTTACAGCTTATATTACTGACCTGAGGAATAAAGCTAAAATGTGTCATTTTGGTGACTTAAAAGATGAGTTAATAAAGGACAGACTTGTGTGTGGTATTCATAGTACTGTTGTGAGAAAGATTTTGCTTTGTGACAGTGATTTAATGCTAAGCAAAGCTATTGAAATTTGTCAAATCCATGAAGTGACAGAAAGGCATGTAAGTATGCTTGCAAGTGATAAGAGCATGGTTTCAGCACACTCCAGAGCAAATGTAGACAGCATGCAACACATGGCAAACAGAAGCAGGCCTAGGAACATGGCAATCACAGCCCCTGTGGGTTCTCCGGAGAAACCACATAGCTTTCCAGCAAGTTCTAAGGAAGGAGCATGCTCAGTGCAGTATAAATGAGAATCAGCAAAACCCAAATCTAGCTTTATAGTTAACTGTCACAATTGTGGTGCCAGTCATGAGTCTAAAAGAGAGAAATGCTTGGCATTTGGTCAGCAATGCCACAAGTGTAAAAAATGGAACTATTTTCAAAAGTTGTGCAAATCAAGTAAACCTCACATAGTTATAAAGAAGGGTCACTCAAAAAAAGCAAGTCAATCATATAGAGAGCCGCAATTCTACATTCTATGTAGATGGTGTATCAGTAATTGGTCAAAATGTTGATGCAGTGAATTTTTTGGCAAAGAACAAAGTATTTGTACTGTCCAGATCAATGGTAAATCCTCCAAGCTCAAAGTAGACACTGGTTTAAAGTGTAATGTTATGTCAGCAGAAACATTTGCTAAAGTGAGAGCTGGTGTGCAACTCAATGTATCTAGTAGTGTGAAACTTGTTGCGTATGGAGGTGAAGAAATTCAGACGAAAGGTTCAATAGTGCTTTCATGTTATGCGGCTAGGAACTGTTACAGCTTGTTAGTCTATGTAGTCCGAAGACCTGTGCAGTCATTATTGGGTCTCAGAGACTGTTTGAGAATTAATCTGCTTTCTTTTACCAAAGAAGTTCATCATATAAGCACATATCCTAGTTCCAATTTTTCGGAAGCTATTTTCTCAGAGTATGCTGATGTTTTCGATGATATGTTGGGGAAGCTTCCAGTTGTGTATTCTATGAAGTTAGACTCAGAGGTCAGTCCAGTGGTCAGACCAGCAAGAAAAGTTCCAATAACTATGCAGGATAAAGTTAAAGCTCAGCTGGATAAAATGGTGCAGCAAGGTGTAATTTGCCCAGTCACAGAACCAAGTGAATGGGTGTCAGCCATGTTAGCAGCCCACAAGAAAGGCTGAGATGAAATCATAATATGCATTGACCAAAGAGATTTGAACAAAGCATTAAAGAGACCACATCATCCAATGCATACAGTTGAAGAAGTCACAGCCCTAATATTGAATGCCACTGTTTTTTTCTGTCTTGGATGCAAAATGTTCATTTTGGCAAGTGATGCTTGATTGCAAATCCTCATTACTGACTACTTTCAGTATCCCATTTGGCAGATATAGATTCCTAAGGGTGCCATTTAGAATAAATTCTACAAGTGAAATCTTTTAGGGTGCAATGGAACAAATGTTTTCAGGTTATCCCTGTGCCATAATAGTAGGTGATTTGTTGGTTGGAGGCAATGGTGAAGCAGAGCATGACAGAAACCTTAAGAGAGTTGTAGAAAGAGCACGTGAAGTGAACTTAAAGCTCAATCTCCTAAAGTGCAAATTCAGACTACCAGAAGTTACATATGTAGGTCATTTATTTACCAGCACTGGCTTGAGACCAGACCTATCCAAGCAAGCAGCTATTCTTGAGATGCCAGCACCTGTTAATGTTCAAGCTCTACAATGTTTTATTGGCATGGTTAACTATTTAGGCAAGTTTATACCAGACTTCAGTGAGTTGACAGCACCTTTGAGAGAGCTAACATGTAAGAATGTTACATGGTCATGGTTCGAACATCACCAGAAAGCATTTGAAGACCTTAAGCAGAAAATTGCTACCCCACCTACGTTAAGATACTATGATATGAACAAACCAATAAATCTTTCCTGCGATGCTTCAAAATTTGGTCTTGGTGCAGTTATTTTTCAAGAGGGTAGACCAGTAGCCTATGCATCTAGAACCCTTACCCAAACTGAAATGCAATATGCTCAGACTGAGAAAGAAGTTTTGGCAATACTATTTCATGTTCAAAGATTCAAGATTATATCTATGGTCGAGCTATTCAGATTGAAACTGATCACCAACCTCTAGTTACTATTCTAAAAAAGCCTATGCATTCAGCTCCAGTGAGATTACAAAGAATGATGCTTAGATTGCAAAAGTACAACTTCAAAATGGTCTATACAAAAGGCAAAGTTCTTCATCTGGCTGATACCTTATCCAGATTGCCCAGAAATACAATGGAACAGCTTGAAGCAGAGAATTTTGATTTTGACCTAATGGAAGTGCATAATTTTTCTACCACAAGACTTGATGAGCTGAGAGATCATACAAAGACTGATCCAATTTTGCAAAGGCTCAACCACTATATGAATGTTGGATGGCCTTCAAAGCAATCTAGTACACTACCTGAAGTGCAAACTTATTTTCCTTACAGAGATAAGATGTTGATGGAAGATGGCATTATTTTCAAAGGTCCTAGAATTGTTGTTCCTGCTTCCTTACAACATGAATATATCCAGATTTTGCATCTCAGTCACCAAAAGAAGGGCGAGTGAACTAGTATTTTCCCCTTCTCTAGTAAAAGACATTGATAAAGTACTTCCTTCTTGTTCAGTATGCAATAGTACTAAACCACATTTGCAAGAGAACATCTTCAGCTAAGTCAAGTTCCTGACATACCTTGGTCAACAGTAGCCACTGATATATTTGTGTGGAACAATCAGCATTACTTAGTATTGGTAGACTCTTATTCGAACTGGTTTGAGATTCATTTACTACCTAATCTAACATCCACTGCTGTTATTACTAAGTTGAAACATCATTTCTCAGTCCATGGTAGTCCACACAAAGTTATTTCTGACAATGGTACTCAATTTACTAGTCAGTTTTTCTGGAAATTTGCAAGAGAATGTGACTTTGTACATGTTACTAGCAGTCCTGAATATCCACAGTCAAATGGACTAGCTGAACGTGCAGTACAGAGTGGAAAGCAATTACTTGAAAGGTCAAAGCGTGACAATACTGATATCTTTTTGAATTTACTCATCTCAGAAATATGCCCCGTGATGATATACTTGGCTTGCCTGCTCAGAGACTTCTATCCAGGTAAACCAGAACAACATTGCCTATTAGTTCCACTTTGTTGAGGCCTAAAGCTAAGAACAGCAGAACCATTAAAGCCCAATTATTCAGGAAGCTTTCTTTCCAGAAGTCCAGCTATGATAAATCGAGCAGATTTCTTCGTCCGTTGAAAGAAGGAGAGGCAGTGAGGATACAAATACCAAAAGGTTTTGACTGGACTGGTCAAGTAATGGGTGTATGTATCAAGCCAAGTTCCTGTAGAATCATAGGGTGTGGAGTATAGGAGAAATTGCAGACATCTTCTTCCTGTCCCAGAATCGATATTGCAGCATTGTTCCTGTGATACAGACTCTAGATCTCATCGCAATCCAGACAATGTTCCAGTTGCAAAATGTGTCTTAACTTCTACTTCCATTCCTGATGATGTTCCTAAGACTTGACATTCAGCAGAGACAGTCCCAGTTGCTAAATCTGATTCTAAATTTTATGTCACATGTTTTGGCCGTATTTCCAGACCTAGTGTGAAATACACAGCGACCTGGACTTGATTGTATATATGTGTATCTAGTTCTGTATAATTGCATGACAAAGAATTATTTGTATTGATTGCATGTCAACTGATATTGTCAATATTGCATAACCTATTCCTCAAAGAGGGAGGATGTAGAACACAGTGTATGTGCTGTATCTTTAAGAAGTATTTCAAGGACTGAACGTGCATATAAATAGCAAGCACGTGCTAGCTTCAGTGCCATTTTGAGAGTGCAGTCAGAGAGTGAGCATGTATGAGTATAATAGCTAGTTTGTATATAGGTTTATCTAAGTTAAAGTTATTAAGCCTCAATCCTGATGTGTTTGTACATAATAAAACTGCTTGAACAGAACCCATGAAGTCTCATCTATTACATCCTGACTAGACGGGCGACACTACTGTTAAAATTATTCTTGGCATAAATGAAACCAGCAACATTTTCACCTTAAAGATTATGCACAGTGACATTTCCTCATATTCAGAATAGAATAAACCAATGACCAATACTCATACTAGATGCCAACCAATGACTCTTTGCAAACTGTTCATATTTACTTTGTAGAAGTTTATTGTACTGTTCTAACCTTTTTCTTTACTTTACATCATCTTTAATCATGTATGGAGTGAATGATAATGACTAAACAAATTATCAGTAAACCTGATTTATATTTCTTTTATTTGCTTAATGAATCAAAGCATATAAAATAGTATCTGTGATTACTGGCATAGGTCCTAATACCATTGCCGATGATTAGACAAGCTGCAATATAGTATTATAGTCTCGTAATTGAAATATTCACTTACTTATGATATTTTGCATGACTGAGGACTGCATTGCATCTTATCCTAATCATTAATACCCATGCTCAGTAACAATGGTTTGCATTGCTAGATGACTGAGACAGCCTTTCTGAGAGGATGCACAACTGAGGACTGTTAGACTATAAGAATGCATAGGTTAAGTGTCTCAAATGCTTGCCTTGGATTTCTGCTAGTATTTACTGCTAACTGCATGGGATATACATATGGCTGTTTTATAATGGGTGGGACTTATCAGGTATTTCTGCTTGGAGGCAATTAGTTGCTTGACCTATCTTGCAGCGATTAAGTGGGCCCTGTAGTTTATCCATCAGGTAAGCAAAATGGCAGTCTAGAGTCCTCAAATGGTGCTTACAGCCTTGTAAACTTGATTCTATGCTTACAGAGAAAATATTTCAAAGTAGGTATAGATATCATTTAGCTGCATAAAACAGAGAAAGGTATACTCAAGTAAACATAGTATTTTATGAAAAACATATTAATAATGTCAGGACACTAATCAGCTCATTTTTTTTCTAGATGCCAAGCAAGTGATGAGTGGTGGTTCATGGGAGAGCAATGTGAAAAGAAAGGCAAGGCTGATGATACAGTAATAATAGCAGTTTCCTCTTCTGCTGCTGTGCTTGTTGTCATGCTGATAATCAGCAGCGTCAGTATTTATTGCGTAAAAAGAAAATACAAGAACTAACTCATTTCCAGACCGCCAGGGCAGCTCATGGAAAAGGTAAATATATAAACAGAAATTCTGCTCTTTACTTTGTAAATGCAAATCAGACATGTCATGCAATGCATGCTTCTGAATTATGTTTATTATAATAGATAAAACTGAACAACATGTTTAATCCTTGTACTGTGCTGTGCGAAAAAAGAATGATACAAAGGTAGAACAAACTTTACTTTTTGTTCGGACTGAATTATTTGGTAATGGTAAAATTTGGTAAGACTTGTGCTTTTACTATGATTACAAAACTATGCCTAACTCTGACTCACTGCCTAAAGAGTTATTCATTGGAATACATTCTACCAAAAAAAAAAAAAAAAACAACTCCCTCCACCCAGAAGATGCTCACCTACCTTCTCCTATCATCTTAGATAACTTCAGAAATGTTGTACAAACTATTCCTGCCACCACAAGTACAGAAAACGAAAGAATAATAATTCTTATGGACTTTAATATTGATCTTTTCAGTCTCACCTGTCTTGACACATAAGAATTCTTAACTGACCAATGTATCAAACTCTTTTACCACTCCGTAATTGACCTAATCATCACTAACAACCCCACCACAATGTTAAAGTTCACCCACATCACTGCCCCATTTTTCAATTCTTTTTCCACCAACAAAATCCTTGTAAACTAATCTCATTTATATCCAAATCTCAATTCAATATATCCAACCTAAAATCCGTTCTCTACTCCGCTGACTGGACACCTATTCCTAATGCCATACATCCCAGAGCCTGACAAACCTATCAGTAAAACCCAAGACTCCTGCTTCCCTTAATTGTACAAATGTAATACAAATCAGTGGCTAAGTAATGAAATTAAAGCTCTTCTAAAAGTTAGAAATGATTCTTGCCACACATGAAAAGCCAGCCCAAGAACAAACAGCAAGGAGTACCTCACCAAGCTTTACAACCATAAGACCTCCCAAAAGGCACTCTATGATAAGTTACCAAAACTCCCTAAAATGTAAACCTAAATATTTCTGGCAAGAGGTCATTCATCTCACAGGTCATGAACTGCCTACCTCTGCACAACCTACATTCATCAAGCTCTCTGCAGAGGATTTCAGGAATCACTTCAGTGACCTCCCCACCCCAAAGAGAAACCCTTTTCAGCACACCTCCATCTCAGAATATGTCCCCCTATTATATTTCAAACTTTTTTTTCCTAAAGACATTTTACTATATTTAGAACAAATCCAACCTAATTGTCCCCCTGCTGTGATGAATCTCTGCCCCTGGTTCATGCATCTCTGCTGAGACTATATAATGAAATTGCTCCTGCATAGTTACAGTCTCTGCATTTCTAACAATACTATGCCTAACCTTTCTAAAACTGCCATTATTAAACCATTATCCAAAGAAAAACAAAATCCCACACTTCCTTTCCATTACTGTCCCATCTCCATCCGCTACACCTCAGGACAAATCTTGTAAAAATAATTGTTTTATTGCTAGTTCTGTTATTATATCAGCCAGTACCACCTATTGTCACACAAACTACATGGATTCCAATCCAGTTGTAGCAACTTTACTGCCTCTGGTCTTTTGCTGATAACATTCTAATGGGGAGGGACAAAGATTTGGTCTCAGGAACTATTCTCATTGACCTCAAACAGAGTCTGATAGGTCAACCATTCCACCCTCCTAGACCACTTTATTGAACTAGGAGTCAGTACTGCTGCCATCCCATGGTTCCACAGCATTCTGAATAACTGACATATCAGCTTTAACTCTTCTAACTGTCCCACCTCTGCTCTTCACAAAGGTTACCTCAATGCTCCATTCTCACCCCCTCTTATTCTCTATCTGCACTAACAAACTTCTGCATATTCCTCACCTTCTTCATGGTCCCTTCCCACTCTAATCATCTCATTACATTTCAACATGACCTACAAGCTGGCTTTCACTCCCTTATCCAATGGATGATGAATAATGACCTCATACACAGTACATTAAAAGCTAAGACTATGCTCTTTGGGTCAGACAACAACTCTGTAGAATCCATAAGTCCCTAACAATCTATGATCACAATACTTTCCCAGACAGTGTCTCCTCTTTCAAGTATCTTGGAATGTGTCTAAGCCCATGTCTCAGATGAATATCTACATAAGACTTAACTCTTTCCAATCTGGGGCCCAAAAAATCTACCCCTTTATCTCCCTCAAGTCAGCAATTGGTAAAGGTATTCCACTATCTCAGTTAGAATATGGCTTTCCACTAGTAGCCACTGCATCCCAAAAAGCACTGCTACTATACAAACCATCGACAAGAAAATTGGTTGATTTTATTTATCAGCTAGTCCCATAGAATGATGTGTGCTTAATCTTCAAAATGCTAAATGGCTTCCAGTTATGGAAGGAGCTGGCCTGCTTCTCTTGTCTCAGTTATCCAGAATTCTACATGACCAGATTCTTTCTCTTGCCACTAAAATAATAAGACAAAACCCTTCCAATAATCTCAGAAACTGCATTTTTTCAAGTTCACTGTTGCAAACACCTCCATCAAAACTGTATGGCTCAGACCCTTCATTTTCAATGGTAGGATCCAATTTCTTTTTTTTTTAATATAATTTTTATTACATTTCTCTTCTATTTAAATACAAGAAAAGAATGACACAGAAAATATATTTACAAAGTACTTGGAATATCAAGTTTCAGTCGTCCAAATACGATATACATAGCATAAATTATCAATGTTAGGGTAACAATTAACAGAATTGTCTAATAATCAAGCTGCTCTTAATGAGCTGTAAACAGACATTTACATAAAGATAGTATACAACATATTGAAAATGTGACATTAAAACATTGCAACCAGATATCCTAGTATACCCAAATAAACATTCTGTCTTGCACTAACTATGTACAATATATACATTGATGTCACCTTAATGTTCATCTTATATGTGTCATGTCCTGTACACTGTTATTGTGGGTATACACTTTTCTATACTAATTGTTTTTAGTTTCCCTTAATTATGTAAAGTAATATTGATGGTAAAGTCTCTTGTTCATAAATCAATTTTGTCCTAGGATTTCTAAAATCATTTTCCAATGTTTCTGATAGTAAGATAGTTTTTTTTTTTGGCTTCTTGTAATTAATTTGCTGGCTAATAAGTACTTTAGAGCCATTCCTTTAAATTCTTCCCATGTGATTTTACTTCTGTCTAACCAATTTTGGGCTATTTATGATTTGATCATTGCGCACATTGTGATTATGATGTGTTTATTTTCGTAGGAGAAATTATTAGGGAATATATGTAAAATTGCCATTTCCCATGACAGGGTAGATTTGGTGTATCCCTTTTTTTCTAACTTGGTTCTTAATGAACACCACAGCTTGTAAACATTTTTACAACTCCAAAAATATGAAGGGTGTCAGCAACACTGTTTTGGCATATGGTACAATAAGGGGAGTGGGAGGGATTACTTTTACAAAGAAAAAGCGGTATGTGATACGCATTATTGATCACAATTTGGGCATAAATTAGTTTTTTAAGGGGAGTTAATTTCAAAGTAAGTTCAATAGCATCAGATTTTTGTTCATCAGTTATCTTATTATTTTTCTCTTCCCAAAATTTGGAATATAGAATTGCATCTTGATATCTAATTTTTGTTACTAATCTATATGTATTTGATAACATTTTAGATCTTGACAATAGCAGGTTAATAATTTGTTGATATAGCTGCATGTCTTGGTTGTCTATTTTGACATTCATAGTAATTGTGTTGATCAGGTATATTAATTGGCTGATTATGGTATTATAGCTTTTATGATAGGATCCAATTTCTATGAATCAATGCACTCTTATCTTAAAAATACATCTTCTTACATCAAATTACATGCTCTACTAAAAACCCTTCTTTAATGTAAAGTTAAATAAAGGTGCATCCCACCTGGTCATGTAACCAAACCACCCAACCCAGCTTGCATCACACTATCGCTATTTGCTCTAATTCTATCCTTTGGGATTCCACCAAAAATTGATTGATTAACCATGGCTATAGCTCATGTATATAATTTACATTTATTTTGTTCATATCATGTACAGTTTATTGTTTACAAATTATACATGCATGTGTACTCTAATTGAACTTGGCAATACTGACCTCTCACTGTTTATAAATTCTGGGTGGGATGGAAATTGGGTTAGTTATGATCAGTGCTGGACTCTGCTTAGCAAATTCAAATAAAAATGCAATTTAGGAGAACATTTATTCACTCACAAGGGTGTTGCACATCTGTCTATTGTCTTTAAATAGGGAAGACAGTGAAAGACATATGGCCAGACATTCAAGTGTGAGAGGCTGGAAAAGAATATTTAAAACCTCAAGATTTTTACCAAGAGCTGGCACATATCTCAAACAACCACCCCTTAAATAAAAAATGCTTAGGATGGTAACATTGACAAGCCTTTTTATTGAATTATTTTTATGATACAGTTCATTTATCAGGATTCAGAGTGGATGCACACTATCTGTGTGCTATATAAATTCTTGCAAACATCTCTATTAAGAGAAAAAGAGAACAATATAGTTGACATTCAAATGCAATATACAAGGTTGCATTCACATCGCAATATACAGTATACAGAGTTTCATTTTTATTACATTATACTACTAACAGTGATAGACATGTGTGCAAATTTTACTTTTACATTCACAAAAGGAGAACAATAAAGTCAGCAGGGTTGCATTTATGTTGCAATATACAAAATTCCATTTTCATTACATTATAAGTAAAACAGTGATTGATATCCATGTTCAGACTTCATTTTCTGATTTATGAAATTTGAAAGTGAAGATATTTTAACTAAATAGCAAGAGATGCTGATAATTGTCATAATACATTTGTGTCTGGAAGAATTAGTGTACAATTTTTTACAGAAAGGGAAAAAGTGGGCAACAGGTTTTACTTCATAGAAAACAATCAGGATGTATAGAAGTTGTTACCTGTAGAAAGGAGATGTATACTGGAGAAGCACAGGAGCACAGCTAAGAGTTTGCTAGTACTTTTTTACTTGTGGTTTACATATTTTACATTGCCATTTAGTCTGGGAGGGAGACGAAAAAAATCCATGTTTTTAGATACAGTTGGAATATAGATAGTCTTCTGTTGTAGTTGTAATTTTATTAGTGGAGTAATGTTTGATAATACCATTTAGATGTGGTAACACAAAACTCCTCCGCTTTTCAGGATCCCAATAAAGGCAGTCCCACAAAAAACAGTTCATAATGGCAGTAAACACCAGCTCGTAATGACAATGAACACCAAAAACAGTTCTGTCACTGACCGGATAATATTAAAGTGGTTTATTAAATCTTAAAACAGTCGATTTAGTGCTTTCATTTCCACCCTGGAAACTTCGTCAGAATGAACGCTACTTGTGTGCGGACATATTTACACTAAACTAATTAATTAACTACAATTCAGTTCAATTAAATAATCAAGTCAGTAATCACTGTGGTTTGTATTAAAGATACAATACAAGATATTAAAATATATAAATAGGAGTAAGCATGAATGTATATATGAATGTATCCAAAAATGATAAAACATAAACATAAGAAATATCCATATATTGTACAAATCTCTCACTGTAAAAATGTAAATACGTATAAAATAATTCATATATATTATAATAATAATAATACTGTCTCTTAGTACACTATCTATATAAAATATATGAATATGTCAATAAGTAATTGTGTTTGGTGTTTTGAATAAAGTGCATGAATAAATGAGTAAAAATATGTATGTTAATAAAATGTATATACATTATATATTATATATTAATGGTGTTGAAAATAAATATATATGTATGTATATGATATAATCCTTTGATGTTAAAATGCATAATAAATACCCAGTATAACATATAAATATCCCCTTTTAAATATCCAATACATCATAATTATAAAACAAATTATGAAACAAAAACTAAAACTAATAAATAAATATTGTTCTCAGTTTCTACTATTTGTTTTATTCTTTGATTGTTTTTCTTTTTTCTTTTTTACCTTATTAACCCTTAGTCTTAGGGCTGGTAAAAGTGATACATAATCATTCATCCCAGGAGGTGTATTGGAGTCCAGTCGCAGTTGCTAAATTAATTCCCTATAACACAACTGGTTTTCCCAATCTCCCCTTCTACTATCCCTAGGTAGCATTTCCACAATCCAAAATTTAAAATTGGCTTCCTTGCATAATAAAGTGTGTCTGTAAAGTGCATTGGTGTCCCTTTTTCTATTGACATCATACATATGCTCATAGATCCTCTGTCGTAAAGGTCTTTCTGTCTTCCCTACATAATAGGACCAACAGAAGGTACAATAAGCTAAGTATACAATCCCCTTTGTATGGCAAGTGTAATGTTGTTTGCTTTTAAGAATTATAGGAATAGTAGGTACTGTTAAATCACCCATATTCGCTACAAATGTGCATTGGGAACATCTTCCGCAACGGAAAGTTCCCTTCTTTTTGTTCAACTCTTTATCATTCTCCTGCCTAGTTTTTTTCAAAAATATTTTTGAGGTGAAGACCCCTTCTAAAGCTATAACACAAACTTCTATTAAATACTTCTAACTTGTTGGGCATACTCTTAAAAATGTCCCATGTCTTATCAATAGCCCTTCTAATCAAGTTAATGTTAGAATTGTATGTCATAACTAAAAATGGGGTAACATCCTTCTTTATGTGTATACCCCTGTTCAGTCCCTCACCAATGTTGTTATTAGAAACCCTATTCTCTCTATTGCACTCTGAGTTTAACAAGGGTATAAATCTTGTCCCCCACCCCTTAATCACCTCCCCTTAAGATAATTGATAAGCGAGTCCGGGTACCCTCTTTCTACAAAACGTTTATGCACGTATTCCATTTCATTAATGAAATCTATATAATTAGATGTCATCCTAGCCACCCTAACCATTTGTCCTTTTATAATATTCTTCTTCTGCAGTGGAGGGTGGTTACTGTTGTAATGTAAATAGGAATTAGAAAAATAGGAATTAGAAAAACAAGCCTTTCTATAAATCCTGGACACATATTTTTCTGTTAAATTGTCTTTTGAAATAGCTACATCTAGATAGTGTATCTCCTCCCTGTTAAAATCATATGTGAATTTGAGAAACTGAGTTGTATTATTAAAATATTCCATAACCTTGGCTACTTCATCCTGTGAACCTTTCTACACTATCAGTATATAATCCAAAAACGGAAATATTTCACAATATTATCCATGAATGGAGAATTAAAAACAAAATGCAAGTCCCAGTATAACATAACTATGTTAGCAAAAATGGGGGCACAAGCTGCCCCCATAGCCACACCGTCCAATTGTTGAAAAATATTTCCCTGGAAGTAAATAAAATTGTTTTTTAACACTAATTCTGTGTTCACTAATACTAGTCTGAACTCACGATCGTTGAGAAATTTGAATTCTACTAACATACATTCAAACCATTCTAGACCAATATCATGTGGAATCACAGAAAATAAATCTTTTACATCCACGGTAAAAAATGAATAATGGGATTGGTATTGCAATTGATTAATTTTGTTAAGTAAATCACATGAATCAATTAAGATATGTGGATATAATTTGTAAAAAGGCTTCAACTTTGTGTCAACATGAATTGCTAAAGGTTGAGTTTTAGAGCCATCCAAAGTCACAATAGGTCTTAAAGGTGGATTTTCATTATCGTTGTGTATCTTAGGGATACCAAACATAGTAGGGAGAAAAGGTTTTTCAACCCTAAAAAACCTATATAGTTTGTCATCAATTAAACCTTGTAATAAATTGTCTTCTATAATTAAATCTATCTTTTTATGTGCTATGTTAAGCTCATTCCTAGAAATAATAGTATATCACCCCTGTGTATTTAAAATATCCATCATTTTAGAAATATAAGACCAATTGTTCATTAACACAACTCCTCCCCCTTTATCGGGCTTCATAATTCTAATATCTGAATACTGCTGTTTAATTTCATCCAAAGTCATTCTTTCTCCTAGATTTAAGTTAAGATGAAAATACCTATGCCTGTTTTGATAATAAATATCTTTTATTTATTTTAATAAAACTTTTTCAAAATTGCTAATGTCGTTATGCAAGGGTGGCTTGTACATACTTTTCCTTCCCAACTCATCACAAGGTATATTGGATATTTGATTTTGGGGCTCTTTTATGGAGGCCAATGCCTCCAAATTTAACTTTCTAGCAAATAATTTTATATCCAAGGTAAGTTCAGCCAAATCAAATCTTCTGGCTGGAACAAAAGTGAAGCCCTTTTTAAATAAAGAAAAATGCCTATCCTCTATTTTGATATTGGTGTAGTTATAGATAAAAAACTCACCATCTTGTTGATTAATAACACCGTTGTAGGTGTTAAAGTTAAAATTGTGTGCCCCATACTGTTCAATATCAAACTCTATGTTTATAGAACTAGTGTGTTCAAATAATGTATAATCCCCATTCAGCTGGTTCCTCTGATGCCTCTGGGTGTATTTGTTCGTAACTTGTGCATATGTTGGATGGGTAGGTAAGTTCCGTATCTGCTCGGACCTCCTGGGCCCCTCCTGCTCTAAAGGGAAAGGGATGCCGTGTTCACAAAACCCCTCATTGTAAGTGCATTCGTATGGACCGAACTCCCCTTCCACCTGTGAATCATTATTCCGCTGTTTCCATGAACGAGACCTAGCAGAGTGGCAGTCTACTGCTGTATAACCTCTCTTCTTAAAATAATTATTGGAATACTCTTTTTTTACGCCCTAAAGGGTAGGCCTGTTGATGTTCATAGGCCCTGTCGTCCCTATCTAGCTTACCCAATTTTATTTTATGGTTTTTAACCATAATATTGTCAACATCAATAAAAACCCTAAAATAATTATATTTATATTCCTGTACAGTAAACAACAAATCATCACATATTTCTTTGTTGATTTTGTCTATCTTGTCCTTTATATCATCTATCAAGTTGTTGTTATTATTAATCATAGCTCTCATTAGAGCTAAACCACAGTTGTTCAAAATGTCCACAATTTCATTATAAAAAGCAGAACCCATGACAATGTCATTGGGAAACCTATTGAGCCTAAGACCCTTAGGCACATGCTTCTTTTGATACATTCAGTAAGGAACCAATTGTCAAGGTTTACATTTTTAAACTTTAACA
Organism: Protopterus annectens; assembly: GCF_019279795.1. NCBI lineage: Eukaryota > Metazoa > Chordata > Ceratodontiformes > Protopteridae > Protopterus > Protopterus annectens. The sequence continues at coordinate 1,333,672,594 of NC_056731.1, read as the reverse complement.
TATATTTTTTCAAAAGCTTACATTTATCAGAATAAGAAGTGTCCTGTTTCTTTTGTCCATGCTCCTCAAGCTCCGCACAACCAAAGCTTCTATTAAGCCAGTCACTGAAGTTGATGTCTGCATATTTATCTATAAACGTAATAGTTTCATTATTTTGTCCCACATTAGATGTGGACAATGTCCTGGCTTGTTAATGAGTTTATGCATATTCACACAGGTACATACACACACATACTATACAAAATCAATTATATGTATACACACACACACACACACACACACACACACACACACACACACACACACACACACACTCACACACACAAACACACACACACACACACACACACACACACACACACACACACACACACACACACACACACACACACACACACACACACACACACACACACACACACACACACACTGCTATGAGAAGTTAACACAGAACCTGCCAACAGAGAAGTGCATGAGTTAAACTCACTGAAAAAAAGAAATGCTTGATAACAAGGAAAAAAACAGGAATGCCATACAAGAGTAAAAAAAAATTGTGATACTGCAATCTCACAGTGCAGCATACTAATTCAAACATTTTCTGGAAGTTACCAGATGGGAATTTGGTTTGGTGAGACTGCATTACACAACATACCATTTGGTGAATTATGTTTGTTGTATGCATTCACACATATACACATATTTACATGTATGAGTCATCCAAAATAATATTGAATGTCCCAGCTCTCAACCTCTGTTTTGTTGATATACTTTGGTCAACAGATGTATGAAATCAACAATTTCCAGAGATGGGCATATGCCCTTTCCCTGGGAGTTATGCAATTTCAGAACTGGTATAAATAATTAGCAGGGAATGTGGGAATGCTGGTGGGGTAAGCCCCCCAGAAAAAACATTTTTAAGTATGTGAGCTTCGAGGTTAATCCTTGGAGCATGCATGGAAGCATTTTGACATTATATTCTCAACGTTAGCATGTCATTCATTATAGTTAAGTAGCGCCTTCTGTGTGGAGTCTGCTTGTCCTCCCCACGGCCGAGTGGCATTCGAAAGACATGCGTGAATGGCCGTGACTTCATTGAAGGTTGTGTGTCGGGCTGGCACCTAGGCACCGTAAAAATCTACTGCCAATCATTAGCGGACCAGAGTTCCGCTGTGGCAACCCCTAACCGGGAAAAAGCCAAAAGAAGAACAAACTATATATATATATATATATATATATATATATATATATATATATATATATATATTATTGTATATATTTATATAGTTCTCACTCTCTCTCTAGATATATATATATATATATATATATATATATATATATATATATATATATATATAAAATTGGATACACTAGACAATCTCGAAGTACTGAAATCTCTAATTTCAGTACTTCGAGACCTAATAGTAGAAACTGCACTATGTCGAATTTGGAAATGTTGAATCCGCTATTGTGGTGTCACGTTTGTGATGTGTGGTGCGGTTTGTGGATTTATCTGGGGTTTCAGTTAAGTGGTGTTTGTGTAAGGGTATTGGGTAGGGATTTCAGTGTGTGTTAGTGTGTGTAGTGGTGTTTTTTGTGTGTTTAGTGCGACCTCAGAGTTAGTATATATAAGTGGGGGGGTAGGGCGCAACCCCACACATGGGGGGTGCAGGGGGCTTGCCCTCCTGCTTATAGGTAGGGTAGGTGTGTTTGTGTGTTATGTTGTGTTTGTGTGTGTCATTTTTTTTTTTTTTTTTGTAGTTAGGTAGGTGTATCGCGAGTGTGCTATTCACAGTTTTGGGTGTTCGGGTATGTGCATTTTCGACTATTCAGTCTCAAAATACTGACATTCAACATTTCAGTATTTTGAGATTATCTAGTGAATATATATATATATATATATATATATATATATATATATATATATATATATATATATATATATATATATATATATATATATATATATATATACAAACACACACACACACACACACACACACACACACACACACACACACACACACACAAACACACAGTGAGGGAGACACCTGCAGATATGAATGACATACTAATGTAAGACTGCATCAAAGGAAACAATAAAATCTGAGCTGGTAACATGTTTTAGGAAAGAAGGTGTTCAACCTTTGGTTGATATAACTTTTTACTTACCCACACACACTCCAGGAGTGTGCAGCTTATACATTACTAGTACAGCAGTGGGACATGTGGTCATTACGTTAATAGCCAAGTAGGCCACATGCAGTGATATATATGTGCAAATCATTGCCCCCATTACTTTGATGATGCTTAAGCTACAGTCAGTGGTGCTAAGGATTGTGAGGATGTGAGCTATGTTATAAAAGGCTTCCATAACTGCATGATGCTTAACTGATATTCGCTGAAAACTTATGCCATTTGCTGCTTGGTTCCAATTAATGTTAAACATCAGATACAGTATGTGAAAAACAGTTGTCTGAGACAAATGGACCCATATGGCTGTGAAATATCCCAAAGGCCAGTATACCTGGAGGAAGATGTACTTTGTTTTCCAGAATATTCGGATGGCCCACAGACTGCATGTTATCAGATCTCAAGCAAACATTTAGCGCATAGGTTGTACTGGCCCCATGTTTAGTCAGTAACACCTTGCCACCTTTCAGTTAGATGATCAACTAAAAGACATACATGGGCAATGCTAGGGTGTCTACTGCCTCACTACCCATGGTAGTGTTTGTGGCTTCCTTTCTTTGCAGCCATCATTTTTATTATATACCTATATTACAAATAGTAGCAGTTAGACTCTGTTGTGAAGCTATGTTTTGGTGTTCACTGCCAAGATGTATTTCTGCCTTTTATGTGTATGGCATGACACTATATGATTTTGGAATAAGCATATGCTGCCACTGGTTGGATTTACACTCTGCTGTAATCACTTGCATATTGGATTTGGACCTGTTCTGAGCAAGGTGCAGAAAATTCTACTGATCTTCAATCAGTGGGCATGATTCATGATGGCTTGCACGGAGTCTAAGAGTCGTGTAAGACTCCATGCAGCCATAGGGATCCAGGAACAGCCCGAAATACCGTGTAAGAGACCAGCTAAAACGTCTCTTACACGGGCAGGGCGTGGATATGCTAATTACCTCACTTGCAGCCGAAAGGCATGCAAATGAGGTAGATTAGCGATCCACAAAGCTGAAACCAGCCCGTGTAAGAGTCGTGTTAGGTGCAGAAATGTACTCAGTTGACAACTGAGTACGTTTCTATAAATAACACAATGGAGCCATGTCAGCTCCAAATAAAGTGTGCATATGTATCAGGCAGCATGCCAATGGCCAAATATGTGGCCATTGGCATGGTAACCCGATACAAACATGAAATAAAATAATTTTTTTTGGGGCGATTGCCGAGGTTTAAATGCAGCGCAGCCCCGCGCAAATGGGCTGTGCTATATAAGACATAAAAATAAAGGTTTAAAACCCACAAATGTGGGTTTTATGCAATGCATGGATTTACAATGCAGGGACTAGCAGACCGAAAACAACATGGCCACCGTTTAGTGGTTGCTAAGGGGGGAAGCTGAGTGTAAGACACGTAACTAAGCATTAGTAGGCAATCCTATGTAAATGAGTGGTAGGATAGTGAATCGCACTGTCACATAGCAAATGAGCACAATCCGTGTAGTGTAAGGGTTAGATAAGGAGGAGTAACAGAGTAGGAGATAGGTGACATCACAGGGGGGAATGTTAGAAAGAAATCAAGCTCATTGGAGCAAAGTGGTATGTGGCAGATGTCAGTCACACAGCATAGAAAGAAGAGTGTCAGGAGATAAGCATGGGAAAGTCAAGAAATGGGAGGTGTACACTGTGGCTAACACCAAAGTTTCTTGCTGTGAGTGCATGCGTGCGTGTGCGCGCTGGGAGGCACGAGTAAGACAGAGTGCGCGCGTGTAAGGCAGAGTAAGCATGTAGGAGCCTGTGTAAAGATCTATAAACCTGTTTGCGCTGGTGTGAACGCGTTTTAACCCGAATAAGCAGATTCTAGTCTGTGTAAGCATGTGTGCGCACGTGGTAGCCACTGTAAGTGTGTTTTCACTGGTATGCGCGCTGCTCCCCCCTGAGGAAACAGAGAGGAAAAAGGAAGCAGTAGAAATAGTAGGAAGCTAGCAGGGAATACTGGTAGAGCTAGCAGGTGAAAACAATTAGAAGCAGGCAATTACACAGGCTGAATACTAGCCCAGCTCAGCACTTAAAACACTGAAACAGCACTGCAGTATGTTTCTCTCAAGAGACACTGCAAGACAGGAGTAAGCTATTAGAAGTGAAAACTGAAAAAGCTGCACTCAGACCAAACATGCTAGGCGCTGCCATAGCTGTTATAAGGAGACATATGAGACTTGCTGAGGGTGGTGATAATGCAAATGCTGCCAGACAACCCACAGTGAAGAGACGGAGAAGAGTGTACAGGCCCAGGGTCACCTACCAGGGGTTACATGAGCTGGAGATAGTGGAGCGCTATAGAGTGGACAGAGACCTCCTGCAGCAAATTGTTGAGCTGTGCAGGCCACGCCTCACACACAGAAACAACAGAGGGGAACCCATCCCAGTGGAAACCAAGGTGTGTGTTGGCCTAAGAATACTAGCAACACGTACCTTCCAGAGACCAACTAGTGATATGATGGGGATATCACAGGCATCAGCTTCCAGGGTACTGCACCAATTCCTGGATGCCATGTCAGCACATGTCGGTGAGCATGTATATTTCCCCAATTCCCATGAGGTATTGGCCAGCAATATGCATCTCTTCCAGCAAATAGCGGACTACCCTGAGGTAGTGGGTGCAATAGACTGCACGCATATAAGCATCAAAGCACCAGCCGGTGAGTGGGGTAGGGCCTACATTAACTGCAAGGGCATCCCCTCCATCAACTGCCAGGTCATGTGTGATGCCCAGGGCATAATAATGAATGTGTATGCTGGCTGCCCTGGAAGCTACCATGATTCCCATATCTGGCATTTGACGCAGCTGTACCAGACATTTGCCAATGGGGACATCCCACATGGTCACTTAGTGGGGGATGCTGGATATGCACTGCAGCCATGGCTGATGACACCCATCAGAAATGCACACACACCTGAACAAGGACGCCATAATGAGGCACACGCACAAACATGAAATGTAATAGAGCGTGTGTTTGGGCTGCTCAAGTCACGGTTCTGGTGCCTAGACACATCTGGTGGAGCCTTGCAGTACTCACCAACTACATGTACCCAAATTGTCATGGTATGTGCTATGCTACATAATATGATTCTGCGAAAACAGCTGCAGCAGGACCAGCATAGGGCCGGGACAAACAGCCCGCCACCATTGCCAAGGCCATCACAGGCAGAGCGTGACTCGGAGGAGTAACAATCTGAGCCTGCCCCAGTAGGCAGAAGGAGGCATGCCCAGTATGCCCTGGCCTTGGCAAAGAGGCAACACATAGCACATACACTGGCTCAGTAGGAACCCTGGGAATGAGACCCCTCTCTGACTCACTCATATAGTAACAGGGATGCCTAACATGACACAACCTGCTTTCAAACATGTACAGGGAGTGTAGTATGTGCATCCGACATAGGCAGCCCTGCAGCACCACCTGAGGCATGATTGCCATGTGTTAAGCAATGTAACACCATCTAGTATATGCAAACATGAAGACCCTGCCTAACATCTCACCCTCACCAAGCATGATGCCACACTATGAAGACAACAAGATCAAGTACAATACATGGCTGCAGTATTGCTGTTAGCAAAGGGGAACAAATGGCTGACAGCCTGGGATGACATGCCGAGCAAGACATGATGCTCCACCTGCTAGGGATGGCACGCACCCAGCACACCTGGCTGTGTGGATACTGGCAAAGGCTGTTGTCACCCCCACTGTGCCTTGAATAGGTAAGGCTGGAAACACAAACCCACCACCATAGGTAACACAAGGGATAACAACCTGGATGTAATGCTACCCAATGCCAGAAGTCTAAACTGCAAGGTGCATGCAGACCTAACCCACCTCAGCATGGAGAATGTTAATATCTGTTCTGTAACAGAAACATGGGTCATGGCCCAGAAGAGCACCCAAATACCACCAGGTTATGCCTTATACCATGCTCTACAGCCCCAAAACATGGAACAAACTACAGTAGGAGTGTGGCAATCAGTAATTGTCAAGGATAACCATACCCCCAGGTTGGTACCACAGCAAGAAGCAGCATGGACTATCCACGGGCAAGTAACAGTGGCTCAAACTGCATCCCTGTTTGCAGCCTGCGACAGACCACACTCACAAACCCAGGAACCCCAGCCAGCCTTCCTGAAGACACTGCAAAGTATGAATGTCTCAACAAATACCAAACAAGGCACACACAAAGTATGACATAGGTGGCAATCCATTATGTACGGAAGAAGTAATCAGGGACCTAGGGACACAAGTGGATGGTAACCCATTATGTGACACTCACATTGCCAAGGTGGCCAGGAAGACCTGCTATATTGCCCACCTTAATATGAAAGGATGCACATGTAGACAAAGAGAGGTCACTGTGCCCCCATACTCTTCCCTTATCAGGCCCATACTTGAGAACAATGCCCCAGTTTGGATGTACCTTACCCGACACCTGCAGCAGTTAGAAAGACCCCAAATGTACCTCACCAAGAGGATAAAAGGTCCAAACATTTGTCATCTGCTGCATGGCTGAAGAAACCACAGCCCAATTCACATGCATACTGCCCAGTCAGAGGCGATGTATGCCTGATGTACAAGGTCATGTCCAATCCAGAATGAATGGACATGCTCCACTGCAGAAACTCCAAATCCAGCAGATACATCACAGTGAGATATCTGAACCTCCACACATAGATAAATAGGATGTGCTGGAGGGACAGGTCCATAACCCAGAGGCTCCGTACACTCTGGAACAAAATCCCAGTCCATGATAGGCTGAGCTCCACACTCATACACAACAAGAGAAATCCGGTCATGTGCATGGGAGATAGTAGGTGTACACTGGGGGCCATCCCTGTGTCACATCTAGTAAAGTAAACCCCAAATGGGCATAATATGCACATTGCAAGGGGTGTCAAAGGACACACACAGTCTGTCTATGCTCCAACATGGCTAGGGCAGATAGCCTAGTAAGAACCTATGAACCTATGACGATACAAATTGTGCAGGACACAAAGGATAATCACACAGCTGTCCTAACTGTTGGTAGGAACCATGGTGATAATCCACACATATGCTCTGCAGTGCTCAAATATCACAAACAATACACCAAACCCACACACATTGCCAACATCTAACCTAACAGATTCTTTGCAAACTCTCCACCAGCACCAAACTGCCAAATATCTATCCCAGCAGAGTGCTGGCCCCCTGACATTGCAGATGCTGAGGTAACAGCCAGCATCTACAAAGCAAACCACACAGCATCAATGGTACCGGATGGTGTCCTGGGTTGTGTCCAACAAGTACTTTAAGAAGAATGGAACACCAAATAGCACTACTGCGCACTCACAGTCTTACCACAGGATATGTACCCAAAGAGCAGTGTACAGCAACAGTGGTCCCTCACCATAAAGGTGGTGCCTGAATGGATACTGCAAACTATCACCCCTCAACCCTGACTATCATGGTTGGCAAAGTAATGGAGAGGATGATCATGGATCCCAGGAATAACGAGAATAGGTACCTACAGACATTGGACCCTATCCACTGTGGTTTCATAGGGCAGATCCTGCCCCTTAAACATGTCTGACTCATGTGAAACATGCACCAAGGCCATTGATGAGGGGAATGTGGTTCACACAGCCTATCTGGACCTTGCTAAACCCTTCCATACAATAATTCAGTTGTTCAGTACAGATAAGCTCACCAGCCTAACTATAAACCCCTATCCAAGTAGATGGGCTGCAAACCAGCTCAAGGACAGAACTGACCTGGTCAGACATGCTGCAGCCATGTCAGACTACAAACCAGGTACAACTGGCATCCCACAAGGCATGGTCCTGGGACCTCTCTTGTATGCTATATATGTCACATAGGTACAGGCCAACATGGAAGGACTCTGTCTGAACAGGTTCGCAGATGACTACAAACTGCCCACCATATCAGACCCTCCAGCTGACACAAACATCCTACAAAAGGCACACATAGAAACAGACAAGTGGTGCCACAGCCATGTCAACACGCTAAATGCAGAATAGTGTATAGTCATCCCCTGTGGAAACACAGTACATGGCCACAAATTACCACATAGGTGTTAACCCATTAAGTACATCAGGAGCAATAAGAGACCTGGGGACACAAGGTGATAGATATCCTGCATGTGACAACCATGTGTCTGTAGTGGTTACAGAAACATACCATATACCCACCTAATCATGAAGGTAAGCACAGCTAGGTCAGGGTAGGTCATCGTGCCTCTCCAGTCATCCATCAGCAGCCTCACAATTGCGTCCAATGGCCCTTGTGGGATGTACCTTAGCAGACACCTGCATCAACTGGAAAGACCCCACAAATACCCCACCAGGAGGATCTCAGAGCTGTAACAGATGTCATGTGTTGCCTGATCAAACAAACTGCAGCTCCACACAGTGCCATACCGTCTGGCTGGAGGTGATCTGTGCCTGATGTATAAAGCCATGACCAAGCTGGAATCAATGGATATCTGGCACCATGTAAAATCTGAATGCTGGTGACCTATGCAGATGACAGGCCTGAACCCCAGCACAGACATAAACAGGACATGCTGTACTGATTGGTCCATAACCCAGAAGCTCACTCCACTCATGACTAAACCCCTAGTACAGGTTATCCAGGGAGTCCCTCATTGACTGTCATCCAGAGGAATCATGATGACTGGATGGGAGATGGTAGGTGTACCCTGGATATCACCTATATGTCACAGGTAGACAGAGGCACAGCACACTAACCTTGACATATGTCATGGCAAACACCAGTAAATATGTGTGTTGAAGGACAAACACTCTCTGACTAGCATTACAAATGGCCTAGGGCACATGGCCATTGTTTGTCACTGTCCACACAAGTTGTGGAATACATTAACAATTGCGGACAATCCTGTTCTATGTTGTCCATATCTGAACAAAATGCAACATGGTCATATCTGCACAACTGGCCCTCAACCAGTCTGGTGTGCTCACTATAAATATTACAAGCAGTGATAGGACTGAAACTGATGATACTGTCCACCACAGTGAAAGTACTGAACGAGTACACTATACAACAATACACTGTTTGGTCAGTATGAAAGGATGTTGACAACTGTATGCAAACTATCCCATGGCAACCCTGCAGGCACAGCATAATGCCTGTCAGGTTCAGACACAAAGCAGTTGGGCAGTAAGAACACAACCTGATGTCCAACACTCAACTGTACATGTGAAATATAGATGAAGTCCACACACAAACACAAATGTGGTGGACCACAATTCCCAACATATGGAAAGTTCACACTGGGCATGCTCGCACACTTAGATAAATGAGACATGTCAGTCAAAAAGCCATAGAAACTGTGAACTGAGCATGCTCACACACTTAGGCCATGTCACACTTCAGCAGTTGCACACACATATCTGGCATTTGTATGTGTTAACACAGGAACCTCCCACAATACAGAAATCTGCCCAGTGTACACAGTGAAATTACAACAGAGACATAAGTAAAGTACTGGATCCCACTCATATGCAAACATCTGCCACAGTACACAAGTTGTTCATAGAGATAGGGAAAGCTATGGCAATAAAGACCCACAAACAGTATAAGAGCAACAGATACTGCATCTGACAGGTAAACATATGGCCGTAGAGTGCAATACTAGGCTGTTGTCCCTAGGGAATACAGAAGGCTATCCACAGTGTATTTGGCATCTGCCTCCGCAGTACAGTAGGCCACTGTGCCTCAGCAAAGTTAATGCATATATATGCTCTCCCCCTTACTGATGTATAGTAACAGATATACATACCTCTTCATAAATAATGATGTCAGCACACTATACATATGTCAGGAGCACAAATGAAACCCAGTAATTTGAATAGCATGCTCAGCTACTGCGTCTCTCATAAGTGTCATAATATAGTTAGGTAGGGGTTTGAATCCTGCAAGTGCTCAGTGTGTGTATGTGTGACTGTGGGGGAGGAGTAGTGTGTGTGCAATTCTGTGTGTAATAGAAATGTCCCTTTTGGCAACTAGTACAACACACCACATGCTGCATATTCCACTGTCTAAACACTGATGATGTCAGCACCCTATAAGTACAGCAGGAGAAAGCAAGCCTCCCAGTAATGCAAATAGTGCGCTCTGCTACTGCGTCTCTCACAAGTGTCATAACATAGTTAGGTAGGGGTTTGAATCCTGCAAGTGCTCAGTGTGTGTGTTTATGTGGGGGGGAGTAGTGTGTGTGCAATTCCAGGTGTAAGAGAAATGTCCCTTTTGGCAACTAGTACAACACACCACATGCTGCATATTCCACTGTCTAAACACTGATGATGTCAGCACCCTATAAGTACAGCAGGAGAAATCAAACCTCCCAGTAATGCAAATAGCATGCTCTGCTACTGCGTCTCTCACAAGTGTCATAACACAGTTAGGTAGGGGTTTGTATCCTACAAACGCCATGTGTGTTTTTGTCACACAGTTTGTCCATGTGTGTGGGGTGTTGTTCCCAATATTGCACGACATAGATCATATCAGTAATGTCAATGCACACATGATGTATGTGTGTGCCACATACACATATGTACCTGTGACCTTCAATAGTTCCCATGTCTGAAGCCTGCCTCATGTGAATACATGGAATCTGCATTAGACAACTGTATGACTGTGGTGTTCTGTGCAGGGACTGCACGTGGTATGTGAATATACAGTGTGAGTTGTATATGGTGTCATCCTACCAGCGAGGGATACACGACTGGTCTGGAGCATATAGTCCACATGTTGTTGATGAACAGGTGCAGCATGTTTCCACCTCTTGTGTGAGTGGTAACAAGTTGTTCCATAGCAATTCAGTGAATGAATGCTAGGAACCTTTCAGCTAGGGTCTTGGAGGTAGAGTAATGCTCACACTCTATGTTTGGGTAGTTGCAGTCCACCCATATAATGGTGTTTGTAGAGACCGTCATATTCCCAGTGTTGTCAGGAAGGCCAAGTGGGGTTCCTGGGTATGGGAGGGTGGTGTGTGCCAGGCTATGAACCTGAAGGCAGTCTAACCCACTGTTAGTTGCACATGGATAGGCTCTGATGCTTTGTGCTGTGCCACCAACCTGGAGGTGTGTGTATCTGTGGTGCCTTTGGATACATCCCCCCTGTTCTGGTTTGGTGCATGTTTAGGGGACAACAAGCATGGTATGAGGTATGACCTGGCAGTGCTGGGGTGCACCTGGGAGCCTTGTACCAGGAGTCTGTTACTGCATGGATATTGCTGTTCTCCATGCTAAGGACAGTGTCCACTGCATGCATCCTGAGGTTTACACTGCTGGCGTTGAGTAGCATTACTATTAGTGTCCTATCCCGTGTGATACCTGTGTAGGTGGCTATGTAATTTGAGCCTTGCATAAAAAGGCACTATGTGTGTAGCAAGAGCCTCTGCCAATATACAATGGCCCATGGGTGACAGGTGCAAGCTGTCCCTAGCAAAGCAACGTGGCTTGTCTAGCATGTAATCCCACACTGACAGGCATTGGATCCCCTTTGAATGTCACCGAAACATATGGAAATTGTAGAAATTGATCATCCTGTCTACATATTGTGGCAGCATTCTTGGTGAGGGTAAGATGCTACTCAAGGTCAGGGTCATACCAGCCTGTGCCACATGCTCAGAGAGCCCCTCTATGTCCCCTACCATGTAGTCCAGGGAGGTACGTCACAGGTCAGTCACACTGGCACGGACAATAACTGAGTCATATTTGTACATGCCTTGGAGTGACCTGTATGCTTGTGTTATGTGGTGGATCATAGTGCCCGATGGGCATCTCACCATGACCTTCTCCTTGTTCAGCCTGGTGAGCAGGACCGCAGTGTACCTGATGATAGAGGTACCTATTACAACTGTAGCAGGTGTGTTGTTAAGCCATATGGGCTGTGACTGTTTGGCACACAGGCTTTGTGAGCTATGTGTTGCATGTGCTCTGTTCTGGCGTAACGTTTGCTTGTGTGTCTGCTTCGCAGGTGTCTGCTGCTCAGGCAGGATGCTATTCTGAGACTACAAGAATGTTCCTGTGTGTTTCTGTGTTTGGATTGCTGTCGTGGCAGGTCTATGTGAGACTGGTATTGTATTCACTGTAGTATCCCACTCCACCTGACAGGGTATGCCAGTACTGAGTTAAGAGAGCTTAGCCCCCAGTTTGGCTATGTGGTTGCATCTCTCACATGTGTTGTACATTTATGGGAAGGAGAGAGGGTTGTCTGTGTACATGAGGCAGCTGTAACATTGCCACATGACTCACAGATTCACCAACTGGACCAGAGAGGAGATTGACAAGTGCCCTTTGCACATGCTACCATAGTATTGTGAATCCCATAATAATTAACAACACATAGGGCCAATGGGGAACAAGGTACTAAAGGTGAGTATGTGAGGGTGTAGTGCTCTTGATTTGTTAGTGCTGGCATATATAAATGCTTTTGTGAGCAAATGCCAGGTAAGTCATATGCAATGTGTTACAGACAACTTACATGCAAACAGGATAAACAGTGACGTTCTGTCAAGTGAGACATGGACATCAGTACAGTAAGCAATACAGATGTCACTAGGGATCCACAGAGGTGCTGTAAATCTGCATTACAGATGGAATCAGTGTTTCAGGGACATATCAAGCAAACATGCATACCAACAAAGCTACAGTCAGCAGGCCTGGATCTAGACTATGCTACAACAAACAAGGTGTATGACTTCCAGTAGGTAACAGTGCATATATGCAGGCACTATAAGCCTGTATCCAGAAAGTCACAGGTCAGACAGTCTGTATCCAGCCCCACCTCCCACAAGTGTACAGACCATGTATCTTCGTAATGTAGAATAACTGGCATGAAACCCAAGTGCTCATACCTGAACTAATACACATTTCGAATAACAGACACTGAGCCCTCACTCAGCAGTTCCAAACTTTGTAGGATGTATGCTACCTGTCCTGGCACCACAGTATCCTTGACATGTATGGAGACTCTGCCTCCAGTCATAGTTATTTCTGTGTTTTGGGGCTGTCATGCATGGTACGAGGTGTGACCTTGTAGTGCTAGGGTGCTCTTGTGAGTCTTGCACCTGTTGTGTATTACTGCACAGTTATCAACATCCTCAAACATCCTCATTGCAGAGTCAAGTGTGGATAGCATGCAACTTGCAGGTGACATGTCCATCATTGTGTATTAATACTTACATTTTCTTATCCCCTGTGCTACCTATGTAGGTGGCCTTCTGTTGACAGCCTCACCACCAGTATGCAAAGATGTGCAGACATTACACTATGGTAATTACTATGGGTGTACAAAACAATACAATGACATTCATACTGTTACTGCATCAGGCATGCTGGGATATACCCACAATGATATCATTACACTGTACTGTTGACAACATGATACTATTACTACACTTGTATGTAGTCACCCTGTCCATCAGCACCATGTTAACCTGTTCCTGCACCGATGTTACAGAATGCAGGAGGTAGCACAGTTTCATCATATGCACAGGGTGTGTACTTGGTATGAATGAGTCTTCCACTGATACAACCAATTGACATGTCTGTGTGTGTGTGTGTGTGTGTGTGTGTGTGTGTGTGTGTGTGTGTGTGTGTGTGTGTGTGTGTGTTGGTGAGGGACAGCAGTACAAGATGGGGCAATGTTGATGCAGTGTGTGCATGTATGCGGTAGCCCTAGGTGTTATCAATTCGCATGTGTGTATGCATGCACACAGTTCCACCACATGGCTGCCATATACAGGTGTTTGTGGACAGCCACAGACTGTAACTGCCAGGTCATACAGATCACTGTCTCTGGCCATGGACATGGTACCTGTGCCTGGCAGGGGTGCTACGGACCATATCAGGTACTAAGCCAGACTGGGTACTGTCATCAGAAGCAAGTGGTTGTTGACTGGAGACAGGTCCCTGTTGGGACTGTCCAGAGCCACGTGCACGTGGTCTCCTGGGGTGGTCTGATGACAGCACAGACTCAACATTGCTGGGGCTGCTGCTGGCACTATGGGAGCGGCTGCGGGCCTGTTGTCATCCGCGACGGCTGCCAGCTGCTGCTGTTGCTGGCATATGCCCACGTCGACGCCTCAACCGTCCACCATTGTCCTGGCTCATGGACATGTAGTTGTGGAACAGATCTAATGTGTCCCCCCAACATCTGTCAATGACCTCGGTGAAATTACAGATGGCAGCCGCAACATCACGCATACTGTCACTCATAGCTGTGCGGTATTCTCTCAGCTCCCTCAGGCCCTGTCTGGTGTACCATTCCATACGTGACTGTGCCTGCATTACAGCCCGTAACATAGCTGAGGTTGAAAGACCTCTGTGGGCACATCTGACAGGGGCAGTATGCCCACGGATGCTCCCACGAGAACCCCTGGACATCTGCCTGTGTGGTACCATGCCAGGACCCTGGCCATGGCTGCTGTGTGGGGATGCATGTGCCACCAATACCACATTACCCTGGTCAATGCCCACTGTATCCTGTCCATCACCTAGTGACATTGGTGACAAAGGATATATTGGCAGGATGACTGTGCGCATTGATGGGGTCGACAGCTGTGTACTGTCAACTGGCTGACCAACGACGGACCCTGGCACACCTCCCTGTGCCATTACACAGGTATCATCATTATCACTATCCATAGCAGCTGATTCAGGTTCCCTGCTGCATGACACCAGAGCAGCACCAGAACCTGTGGGAGTAAGACAGGAAGCACAGTTTACAATGTGTACACAATGTCACCACTGATACACACATGCATACATGCACACATGCACACATGCACACAGGGCACATGCACACATGCACACATGCACACAGAGCACATGCACACATGCACACATGCACACATTCAAACATGCACACATGCACACTCCTCAGTATATGAGATATCAACACACAGACACAAACACACCTGTAATCAAACACATAGCACTACTGCTTCAGCCTATTATTACTATTAGTATCAAGAGTATTGAAGTTATTATTATTACACACTCACCAGCATGGATAGGCTGCCTTGCTGTTACACCAGAGGGACCTGCAGAAATGAGACATTTATTGTCAGTGGCCACAACTGTGCCATTGATACTGTGAGTATGATACAGTTCAGTAGTACAACAGTTGGCCTCCACAGGTCTACTGCTGATATTGAGAATATCACTCTTGCACAATAATTACCAAGATAACAGCTACAAACCGAGGACACACCTCACACATGCATAAACTAACAGTGTACAGAACAGTCAACTATACATATGGCATGTTACCTGCATGCTCCGAGTCCTGCTGCTGGGTGGCTCCAGCCTCCATCATTACGCATGTATGCTGCTGCTGTTGGGCTGGAGCCACAGCACTTAGGAGTAGTCCCTCCAGTCTGGTGAGGGGGGGATGTATAGCCGCCCCACCACCTGTGGCAAGCTGTTGCCTGTGGATATCCGACGCACACTGACGGACATTTCTAATTAAATCACTGCAGTGATGGCGTACCTGCTCATATGTCCGGTTATGTGTGCATATGTCATTTACCCAACAGACCAGGTCTTGCCACAGTGCAGCCCTCTCCTACTGGTTCTGGCTGGTGCGTGAAAAGAGTATTGCGAAATCCCGCACCAGGCTCTGGTGTATCTCCTCATCCTCCGCAGCGGAGTACACAGGGTTTCGCTGGTGAACCACAGCCCTGAAAAGGAAAAGAAAAATATGTCAGCGATATATGTCATCAAAATATGGCACACATAATACACATAATACTCGACTGTAGTGATATAACATAACCCCCATATATAGCATCTGTCTGTCTATTGGGGGATACACATGTAAATGACCAGATATCAGCGCTCAGCCGACAACTGTGCAACAGTACCTGGCACACTCCATACGACAGACTAGTATACTCCAGCAGTCAGCACACTGGTTCAGGTCCAATGCACAACCTCACACTGGGGGTTTGTATCAATGTACTGTATGTGGAACATTATCAACCCATGCACTGCATGCAATGCACGTTACATATTTCACTGATAATGCACACTACTCTTACTTGCCATAAC
Source organism: Protopterus annectens (assembly GCF_019279795.1). Taxonomy (NCBI): domain Eukaryota; kingdom Metazoa; phylum Chordata; order Ceratodontiformes; family Protopteridae; genus Protopterus; species Protopterus annectens. The sequence goes on along the minus strand of NC_056731.1, from coordinate 1,333,656,289 downwards.
CCTACCTACACCACAGTCACATACAGGGTAACACAGCACAACATATGGCAATGTAGTATGTTTTGATCACAATACCTCACACATCTGTCTCTGGCCTCACACCAAGGACACACACTACCATGACAGACAGACAGTCATGGTGAGCAATCACACCAGTACATAACATGCACCCAGTCACTGGCACACTCATTCCACCTCACATATTTGGTTTGTAATGGGTTTGTGGGTGTGCATTGTGTCTTAGGTAGGTAGTATGCTATTGGCCCTCTGCTTACAGCAGCATACTGTTATGCTACCCTGCCACTTGTGACACATGTGATGTGATCGTACCTGATCCTATCCAACAGTTACACAGGGTGACTCATATGGCATATTACCTATCTGCATAACATTCAGCAGGGGTATGTCTGACATCTACTCATGGGGAGCCTTGCTTCTTAATGCTGTGTGGTTTACTCCAGGGTATGTCTTATCTGTGGGTAGGGACCTGTACCTCCACCATGTGCTCTTTACTGCGGTGACAAGGACGACAGACATAGGTAATTTGGGTTGTGGATGTTGTGAGGTGTTACCATGGTTGTTGGACAACTGTCATGGGTGTGACTTCACTATGTATATCCAGCAGTGGTAACCTCTATGTAGGTAGTCTGGGTGCGCTCTGTGGTCTTGTCAGTCACTCTGCATAGGTACTGTGTTTGAGTGCATTGACACAGTTACTTACGTATGATTGTGTCCTTCTACATATCCATAGCTGTCATGGCAGGTACATACCGTGTAGGACATTGTGGGGTGTAGAGGGGTACAGTGACCCACATGTCCATAGCTGACACACCATGTCTGCTGACACATACCATGTACAGGTACTACAGGACTAGTGTGCCACTGTGTATATCAATGGGGTGCCTATTGTACACTTGTTGCCCCTGTTCCCCCCTGACACATGCAGTGGTGGGCAGGCATGCTCATATGTGGTGGTTACTGGTGTCTGTGTTTTTGAATGGGGTATGATACTCCAGTATCCACACTGGTGTTCACTCCATGCCTTCAAAACCAGGCACCTGTTGCAATACATCTGCACACATGTGCCTCACTCAGTATATATATATATATATATATATATATATATATATATATATATATATATATATATATATATATATATATATATATATATATATATATATATATATATATATATATATATATATATATGTATATATAGATATATAGATATATAGATATAGATATGGGGAGAGAGGGGGAGAGAGAGAGAGAGAGAGACAGAGGGAGAGAGAGAGTGAGAGGGGGTGGGACAGAGAGAGAGATAGTCATATACAGACATATCTGTAGACAGTCAGATCTGTCTGTATATGTATATGTAGCTACATATATCTATATATGTATGTGTGCATTACATATATCTGTACGTACATATTCTATCAATCTCAATGTCTGTGCAGTAACTGAAACCTGGTTCAAGGCTTCTGTGAGCACCCCAGCGCTACCAGGCTATACCTTGTATCATGCTTTTCAGCCACAAAACTCGGGCCAAACCGTAAAGGGAGGGGGAGTGTCCATATTCATCATGGACACCCACACCTCCAGGTTAGTGGCAACACATGAAGCATCACAGACCATCCAGGTGCAACTAACCGTAGGCAAAACTGCTATACAACTGGTAGCATGTTACAGACCACCCTCCCAATCTCAGGAACCCCATTCAGCCTTCCTGAAGACATTGGAGGATATGAATGTCTCACCAAACACCATCATATTGGGAGACTTCAACTACCCTAACATAGACTGGGTGCATTATTTTAACCCAAACACCCTAGCCCAAAGGTTCCTGGAATTCATAAATTCAAATGCAATGGAACAGCTAGTCACCTCTCCCACAAGGGGAGATAATATACTAGACCTGATCATCACAAACATGGGGACAGTGTGCTCCACACCGTAAGTATACCCCTCACTAGTGAGATCTGACCACAAACTAATCACCCTGGATATACATATCCCACCTCCACCCCCAACACAAAAGACTACAGTGAAAAACTTCTCAAAAGCCGACTTTACACTTCTTAAAGCTGAGATGGTATCCTTTAAGCCCACTGGGCCAGTGGAAACCAAATTCCACAATGCAGAATCCTGCACAAATGCTTTCTACGGACATCTCCAAGAATGCATGGATCATGCAATCCTATATAAAACCAAAGCCCTCCCCACCAAGGGCAGGCATCCTGTCTGGTGGACCCCAGCCATAAACAAATTGTATAACAAAAGAAGGTAGCTACTGCACGACAGAGCAGTATCCCATGCAGGGAAGGCGTCTGTGGATCAGCACTAGTAGAAAGCTACATTCTCTCATAAAAACATCCAAGGCCAACTTTGAGAGAAAAATCACTGTGGACACTAAAGATAACCACAAGGCCTTCTCCTGCTATGTTAGAAACCTGGGCGGAAACCCTCAGATATGTTCAGAGTTAGTGCACAATGACATAACATACACTGAACCCACAGATATTGCCAACATTCTGTCAGACAGGTTCAGTGCAAATGTCTCCCCTCCCTCACCCCCAAAAGAGGAAATACTCATCTCAGCTGAATGTCACCTCCCTGTCATCTCAGATGTCCAGGTGAGAACCGCCCTCAGCAAAGCTATAAACACAGCATCACTGGGACCTGACGGTATCCCGGGTTGCATGCTATGTGAACTCCAAGAGGAGCTAAACCCGCACATAAAACTGCTATTTAACCATAGCCTTACTACAGGATATGTACCTGAACACTGGCGTACAGCAACAGTAGTCCCACTCCACAAAGGAGACACGTCTACAGACCCTGGTAACTACCGCCCCATAAGCTTTATCCAGACTGGTCTGCAAAGCTATGGAAAGAATCATTATGGAACTCATAAACAGAGACATTGGGGACTTACAGACACTTGATCCCACCCAGTTCGGCTTTGTAAAGGGCAGATCCTGCCTTTTGAACCTGATTGACTTTTTCGAAACAGTCACTAGAGCCATTGACGAGGGCAAAGCAGTCCATACAGCCTACCTGGACTTGGCTAAAGCTTTCGACACAATACCCCACTCCGGCATCATAGACAAGCTCAACAGCTGAAATGTAAATCCATATGTCACAAGATGGGTGGCAAACTGGCTAAAGGATAGAACCCATAAATTCAAAATCACTGGAGCCATGTCAGACTCAAAGCCAGCCACAAGTGGTGTCCCACAGGGCTCTGTCCTGGGACCCCTCATGTTCGGCATTTATTTCTCAGATGTGGAAGCAAACTTGGGAGGGTTGTGGCTGACAAAGTTCGCAGATGACTGCATACTAGGCACCATAGTCGATACACCAGCTGACACATACATCCTACAGAAAGGCCTCACTGAAATGGACAACTGGTGCCGGAGTCATGGCCTTAAACTAAATGCCAAATAATGTATAGTCATCCCCTTTGGGAAAAACAAAGTACCCACAAATTATCACATAGACAGTAACCCACTGAGTATGGAAAAAGTAATCAGAGACCTGGGGACCCAAGTCGATAGTGACCTCTCATTTGACACCCACATTGCCAAAGTGGTTAGAAAGACTTTTACCTTGCCCACCTTATCATGGAGGGATTCACATCCAGATCAAAGGAGGTCATTGTACCCCTATACTACTCCCTTATCAGGCCCATGAATGAGTACTATGCCCCATTTGATATGTACCTCACCCGGCACTTGCAACAGCTAGGGAGACCCCAAAAGTACCTCACCAAGAGGATCACGGGGTCTCCAACATATGTCATATGCTGCCAGACTAAAGAAACTCCAGCTCTATTCAGTAGCATACCGCCTACTTAGAGGTGATCTGTGCCTGATGTACACGGCCATGTCCAATCAGGAATTGATGGACATGCTCCACCTCATATAATCCAAATCCATCAGAACCACGAGAGCTAATGATTTACACCTCAGCACAAATATGAATAGGACATGCTGGAGGGACAGATTCATAAATCAGAGGCTTCCCATACTCTGGAACAGAATCCCAGTTCATGTTAGGCAGAGCCCCTCACTGACTCTCTGCATGTGAAATCTTGAGGAGTGGATGGGAGATCGTAGGTTTACCCCAGGGGTCATCTCTGTGTCACTACTAGACAGAGGCACAGTAAAATAATTCTATTATGTAAGGGGGTCTTCACTGTGTCACTTCTAGACAGAGGCACAGTATTCTAAATCTATTCTGTACACTTTTGTACCATTACATGGGGTGGCGAAAGCCACATCACTATGGCTAGGCTTATAAATGCCCCAGGGCAGATAGCCTAGTACTAAACTATGAAACAGTGAAACTATATATGTCTATGTATTTCTACATCCCTCTCTATCTATGTATACATATATGCATATTATATATATATATATATATATATATATATATATATATATATATATATATATATATACACATACATATCTTGATATACATACGTATACACATGATATATATATAATCCTTTTTAGTTCCACATATGTATACACACACTAACGTACTGATGAACATCCATTACTGTACAACCTACATTGTACATTGCACTACAACCTACATTGATATGTGCACATAGCTACCTACACATACATATGTATGTCCAGCCTTCAGTGACAGTTGCAGTATGTCCACGGCCCTATGCACATCTTCATATACATAGATACAGACCAATAACACATATGGAGGGTTCACAGTATGTAGACTATTATATTAGTACTTTACATTACCTGTGTTTGTTGCAGCTGTTTGCGTTGGCTTTCAGATAGTTGGCCTGCTGTCAACTTGTTTGTTTTGTTGTTACTTTTTTTTCTTTCTTTCTGTTTCTGTTTTTCTTTCTTTCTTTCTTTCTTTCTTTCTTTCTTTCTTTCTTTCTTTCTTTCTTTCTTTCTTTCTTTCTTTCTTTCTTTCTCTCTCTCTCTCTCTCTGTCTCCACCTCCAGAGGGTGCAATGAAAGTATTGCATGTGTGTATTGGGAGTACAGGATGCTTTTGTAGGTATCTGCACATGTCCATGTGATGGCCTCTGTACCACTTGTTAGCCAGCATTTACTAATTGCATGTAGCCTGTTGTGTAGTGATTGCAGTTCACACTGTGATTTCAGGACAGTGCTATAAAAAGGTTTGTTAGGTAGGCATAGCCCTTTCAGATAATAAGGGTGGGGACCATGCTGGTTTGCTGTGGACACTGTTCTGTGAGTGTAAGGGTTGGTATGTCTCTCATATTTCAGGCTGCGTTGTAGACACTGCAATGCATGTTGTACTGTAACCTGAGTATTCCTTCCTCCAGTTTCCTCTTCTCAGTGTGTATGTAAACTGACACCTACGGCTAGTAATGCTGTGTATATGGGTGTGTGTGCTTTCCTGTGAGAATTGTGGTGTAACTGGTATATAGCAGTGGCTCTTGCAATCTGTTGCTATGGCTTCAATATTTGCCCTTTACATTCACTCCTTGTATGCCTGCTATGTGTCTTTCCTGTAATGTGTTGCTATGGCTTTCCTATTTTCCATTTACATTCACAGCTTGTAATGCTTGCTATATCTGTTTGGTCAGCAATTCCATATGTGTTTGTTGTGGTAGGGTGGTACTGCATGCAGTGTGGTCTGGACATGGTGTGGACCTTGACACTTAGAAGGGTATTTGATCATGCTGCTGAGCAGGCCTCAGATACTCTCAGATGCATCTTTTACCAGCCTCATGGAATAGTACATATCAGTGGGATACACCCATGAAATATTCTGATATTCTGCAGTTGTGACTGTGGGTTATTTTGAGCATATGTATTACTACTCCATTTGTGATGTGCAAGTGGTACATAATTTCAGTAATTCATAGTTAGCATTGCATGTGTTGTGACACCTTTCTGCTTACTGTTAGTACATTTCACAGGGAGTCAGTGGGGCACAGTTCACATTTGTTTTCAAATCAGGGACATCCCTGTAACTCAGTCACAGTTGCTATGTCTGGGCTCTTAACTATTCAACTATGGCAGTGTTTATCCTGATCTGAGTATGTCTGTGGCTTGCCAGGTGCTATTGTGACATTATTACCTACTAGCTACCAACTAGCATGGCTGTTTCTCTTCACACAGTACTATTTTACAAATCCACTAGATTTGACAGTAAATATACAGGACATGCTTTGTGTACTAGACTTGCTATATTCCCTTTACATTAATTCCTACTATTTCATGATATATTTCTTTCAGCACAATGTTCATGTATAGCAGTCATGGCTTAGTGGTAAGTCATGAAGACTAATCTTTCCAAGGTCCTGGGTTCGAGACTGACAGAGGAATTTTAGTTTGCAGCTGAGCAAACTACAGGCCTTGTCATTCAGAGTGACTAAGGCACTTTTAAGCAGTTGTAAGTGGGTTAGCGCTGGTTTGCGCAGAGCTCACGCATGTGCACTGTCGCGTAGCTTTGCGCACACACGCTCAGCTAAGCGCACACAAGTGCACACCCACTTACTACTGCTTAAAAGTGCTTACTCTCGCGTACACCCGTGCTAATTTCTTTTAAAGAAAAGAAAATGGGGAGATAGGAAAGTGGTGAAAAAGGGGGCACAAAGAGGGTAGAACAGTAGGAAAACAAGCTCGGGTTTTGCAGGAGGGATGTAGGAAAGCCCATAGCTGCCCATTTCTTTATCAGCAACAGCTGTGCATATGTTTGTAATTTGGTGTGAAATTTGAAACCTTCCACCCCTGAGAGAGGGGTGAGGACAATATTTGTTGTACAGCCAATTGTAATTGCCAGTTTACATGTCCAGCAGACATGTGTGCAAAATGGGCAGCTATGTATGGGGCGTAATTTTTTTGTGGGTACAGAGTGCCCTTTTTTTTTTTTTTCAGGTGAGAGTGGTATGTCAGGTACAGGAAGTAGGTATAGCTGGGGAGGTAGGTAGGGGAGGTTAACAGACAAGACAAACAAGATGCATACAGGGGTGGTGTATGACACGTGGGGGGATACACAATTGACGGGGACGGATGTTTGAATATCTCGAGCCCATGAGCCCACAGATGGCAACAGTGGAACTGAGATCCCCACCCATGGGCAATTGCCACTGTGCCTTCACTGCCCAGGACAGGGCTGTGCTGGGGGCTGTGTAGGATGGGCAGCAGGCACGCCCGTGAGTTGTGCCACCCATGCCTCAAGCTGCTGTAGGGGCCCAAGCACAGCATGCCTGATCTCCCTACGCACCACAGTCCGGACACTATGGAGGGTGAGTGGATGTTCTCCTCCGGCCACGCTTGCAGAGGGGGGACGAGCCCCATCCCCTGCAGCGCTTCCACCCGCAGGTGGCACAGGGCCACCAGTGGAGGGTCCAGCCTGGGCACTAATGCCAGGTGCACTCGCCAGCTGAGGTGGGAGAGGTGGGTCCGCTGGAACCCGCCTTCCCTGTCGTCCTATGTTTTGCATTATTTTATGACAGTTTGGGTTAGTAACGTACAATACCATTCACAATTAGTTGTAACAGCATGCATTAGTATTCCCATTAACCAAACACCCATAAATTCAAGCCATTGAACAGCAAGCATAACACATGCATAATTTGAACAACAATACACAATCCAACAACATGTAGGGTTGATTGATGGCAACAGGCCATCAGGTTTGGATGTATGAACAGGGCACATGCATCAACATACATGCAAATATGTATGAACCAACAGGACAAATGTCCAGGGGAGTTAATTGTGAATACACATACCCATTTCATGTGGAATGGATTATTTGTGGTTATAGGGTAGGGTGAAGAAATATTTCATTAACAACTTCAAATACCTATACATATGCTGTACATTTCTACTAGCTGCAGATATATACACACTACAGGTCTGACTACAGTTTCCTACATGTAAACTTATGCATGTTGGTGATGGGAATGTTACTGCTATATTAATATACATTGCATTTTTATTCATACACATTCATATCTGGTTCTGTTCAGCTACAGCATCCTGCTACATTTGCTTTATATGGCTCTAGACAACTGTGGATGTTTGGTATTTCATACAACCATACTATCTGCATATTGCAAACGTACAGCAACATATCCAGATTGTGGGACACACATTCCAGCTTCAGTACTTTATTCCACACATTTCACTGTTTGGTTGTGCCTGTCACATTCATTTCATTCTGTACTGACTGCAGTATACTTTATTCAGGAGTTATTACAACTTTATTGGTGGATTCATACCTCTTTCTCACACTCTCACTTGTTTTATTTTTACAATTCAGGATGGTACTTAATTCTAGGCTTTATTGACATGTTTTACTTGGTTACAACAATCCTTTCCAACAGTCTCACTTGTGTCATGTTTCAGATTTTAAACAGGGATATATTTCACACATGTGTTTTACTCAGCTTGTGTAGCTGTAATTTACAGCCTGCTGCAGGTTATGTACTATTACATTACAGGTGGAACATCTTTATTTCAGACTTGTTTCATTTTTATTTTTGGATTACAGGCTGCATCACACTTATGTAATCACACGGTACTAGCAGAATCTCTCTTACACTGTTACTTGCACTTTTTATTAATAAGTGACTACACTGCACTCTTTTGCAAGCTGTCATACTTATATTTTTTAACAGTTACAGGGAGAGAATTACTAACCTGCCTGGTGGCGCAACCGCACAAGCCTATCGGCATAGGCTCAACGATTCATGGAACGGACACCTGCAGCTGTAATATAAATGAAGTAATATTGGAATACACATCTCCATAATATCAGCTAGGTTAATTTCTTACATAAATAATTACATGTAACTTACTCAGTAGTGGGGCGTTGGGCATTTGCCGGGCCTCCTGGATCCAATGGTTCAGTTGGTCCTGCTTCTGTCTCTTCAGGTCCGCATGGTGGTGACGGACCTGTTCACCAGTCCTTGGTATTCCTGTGGCACTGGTGAGATCATGTGCCAACCGGTCCCATGCCTCAGCCTTGTATGCTCCCCACAGGACCTGGCCCTGCATGAGTTGGGCCTCATGATCATGGACGAGGAGCCAAACCATACATTTGGACTCCTCAACGCCCTACCTCTGTGCTCGGAAGCAACTACCCTCTCCTACACCTGCCATCCTGACTGCAAATCGATTCCACAATCAGTTATGCTGTGTATTCCCGCCTATGGTGCTTATATATGCCATTTTTCCCGCACTTATCTGTGATTGGCCATTTTGGAAATGTATCAGCTTCACAAAACCTGCTTTGTCATGCTTCTCTTTCCATTCATTCCTATATATATGCTAATACTGCATTTCTAAGAGCAACTGTCATGGCTTAGTGGTTCAGTACTTTGACTATGGTGCATGGTATCCTGAGTTTGAGCCTGGCCATTGCTTTGTTTTTTTTTATGACTGTCTACACAAGCTAGGAGGTGTGTCTGTGTAAAGGCAGTTTTGATACAGCTTGCTCAACATTGCCCGCCGGTTATATTGTTGGCGTGGTGCGCAGCTCAGCGCAAACGGGTTACGCTAGTTTACGCGTCATTTGGCTGTCAGCACGCATATTACGCTCAGCTCAGCCACGGGCACACAGTTTCAGTGTGTTACAGCACTACTCATCCCTGGGTACTCATTTTACACCTGTTAAACCACTGCTCATCTACGGGCAGATATGCTCAGCTTGTTAGAGTGTAGCTCAGCTATAGGCACTTCTGACATTTTTTTTTTTTATTATCTCAGATTTCTTCAAAATGCATGGCCCATTTCATTACATTTTACATAAAATATAATTTTATATATGTACATATATGTCAGGGAATTGTTTTGTGCTTATTTCACTAAAAATAAAAATTGATGTTGTGGGGGCTCGAACCGTGACTGCTTCCTCTTCAGCCGACATGTCTACTGCTACGCTATTGCTTCTTGGCTTACTTTGCATAATTAGATCTTATATGCTTTTCCACTGACTGCTAACTGTGGCTAAGAGACGGGCACTCCCGCGCAAACGAGCGCAATTACGGGCAAACATCTTTAAAACTTATAAAAAAAATATAGCATGTTCATTTTTACATTTTATGTTTATAGTCTGTGGGGGCATGTGTTGTGTTGTGTTTGTTGACATTTACGCAGACTCTCTCGTGGGGGTTTACTTTCGGGACTGTTACTCTTCAGGGGGCGTGATCATTTGCAGGACTCGCCCTGCGGACACGCCCCCTACTTTCTTACACGGACCGTGTTAGCCTTAAGTGTGAGTCAGCATGCCCTCATGAATATGCATGGCATGCTGACGTCACACCGTTTAACTGCAGCCTCCGTGTAAGACTTGTAACTCTAACACAGAGGCTTCGTGAATCCTGCCCAGTATCTTTTGAGAATCCAACTCTTGGATTTTAAAGCCTGTTTTTTCTACATCTTTGTTAGCCTTTTAGCTTTATTTTTAAAATGCAATGCACATCAGTTTTATTTTTAAGGCACAATGCATTATACTCATCATGGCACTGGATACTTTAGCTGCATTCAGTTTCTTTATGTTGCTTAAAATTTAAATATTTTTAGTATGCAAGTCTACCAAATACAAATCAGCATATTAAAATAAATAGTATCATTTAACTGTAAAGAGTGGAAATTAATGTTGCCATTCTGTTACTTTGTAGAAGGTTATTTTTCATGGTATAAAATAGGTTTTCTTCTCCAAGAAAAAAAAAAAAAAACATTGGCCACTATTATGCAATGAATAATGCTGACAGTGGCATTAGGCCTTTCCACCCTTAGCCTTTTACCTGAAGGGCATGATTTCATTAAGAAAGTAGTTATTAATTATTTTGCATTTTTATTAGAGTATATATTTTTTGGATGCCATGCAAGTGTTCAAAGATTCACTTGTTTGAACAGAGAGAAGACTGGTAAAATTTATCAAATATGAAAAAAGATCAGAAACTGATGGTCTTCTCATGTCCAAAATCATGGAACAGTGGTGACTGGGAATTTTCCCTGTCTTCAATGTAGTGTGATCAGTTCCTACTGGTGGATGAAGCTTGAATTCTCAAGTTACAACTGCCTCGGCTTCAACTTGCTGATGGTCGGACTTCCTTCATAGGAAACCACTGTCAGCAAGTTGCACCAGATGAGATTCCCATTTGGGGAGAATTACTCTGCTTTTTGAGCAACTGTGACCTTGGTCTAGGGGTGCAGGGAGGCTTATTAGCTTTAATCCACTCATAGTAGAAGCAGTGTAATCTTGGAGTTAGTATTTATAAAAAGTACAGAGTATAGGGGATGGGTGCAGGGGGTGTACCTCCCTACAAAAAATGTTTTTTAATTTTTCAGTTTTTTGGAGTACTTGAGTTTTGAATAATCTTGTTTGAACACTGCAAACTCATTTTTTTGTCTATATATATATATATATATATATATATATATATATATATATTGTAAAAGAATTTCTGAGCTGTATATCTGAAAATCAGTGTAAGATATGCAACTGTTGCTGGGGGAAGTAATTTAGAGAAAAAAAAAAAAAATATATATATATATATATATATATATATAAACTGTCAATGGTTTGAATGATCTTTGTTTTAATTCATTGCTTTTAATATTAGAAAAAAAGGAAGGATGTAGTACAAACTGGCTTTTTAAAATGTTACATGTCCTGCAGTTTGAAAATGCGAGTTACAGGGCAGACTTACAGTATTACTGGACTTGCTTTACATAGGTAAGTACTAGGTCAGCCGCCTTTGTAGGGCATTTAAGGTAAACCAATTTGACCTCAAAAGTGAGAAACAGACCATGTTCCCTGTGTCATAAATGCCTTAACTGTTATGCCATCTCCCAACCCCAAAGATTTCACAGCACCTTCCATCAATGCAGACAGATGTGACCTTGATTTACCATCTCATCTGAAGGACAACCCACCCCCCCTTAAAGTTTACTGCAGTATAAACAATATATCTACATGGTGCGAGAGTGAAACCCACAGCCTTTTGCACCAAAGGCAAGCATGCTACCATTGCCTGTTATATTTTTCCATATCAAGGTGGTGGAAGGATCTGGAGGTTGCCTTTCCTATAAACTATATGAAAGCACTTGGCTATTGTAACTGTGAGGTACTGTTCTAGTTATTGCAGTGTTTAAACTATAGAATGAGAAAATCCTGTGTGGTTTGATTTTGTGAAGGCAAAAAAGGCTGGTGTGACAAAAAGGTTTTTGTCTCATGTTTTTGCCTGTTATATTTTTCCATATCAAGGTGGTGGAAGGATCTGGAGGTTGCATTTCCTATAAACTATATGAAAGCACTTGGCTATGGTAACTGTGAGGTACTGTTCTAGTTATTGCAGTGTTTAAACTATAGAATGAGAAAATCCTGTGTGGTTTGATTTTGTGAAGGCAAAAAAGGCTGGTGTGACAAAAAGGTTTTTGTCTCATGTTTTTGAAATTCCGTGAAATAAATAAGCACTCTCAGTTTTATCATGATCTCCCTGTGTATATATATATATATATATATATATATATATATATATTTTTTTTTTTTTTTTTCAAACCCTTAGAACGTTGAATGTCCATTAGAGTTGAATTACTTTCTCAGCCCGTTTTCTAAGAACTGATAATGAATACATTATTTTACCCATGAAAAAGTTAAAGTTCTTTTATAATTTATGCTAGAACAACTTTGTATCATAGGACTAATTTTGCCTTAAAAAAGGCACTTCTTAATTCTCACTGAAGGCAGAAAATCATTGAGGTTAAATGACAGCATTGCCCATTGCTAAAAGTAAGGAGACCCCCTACAGACCACTATCCACAGAAGAATTGTTACAATGAAGGGATAATAATTGGTCACCAATGCTACTCAGAAAGTGAAAACGGAGGAAAAATGCAAGACAGACATCTGTACATGAATAATGTTTTAGCAACTTGATTTATAGCTTCAAGGAATAGTTGTACAAAGTGCTCTTTGTAGACCCTGAAGTGTATGACAATGGTTTAATTATTACAAAAGCCATCCATGTGGGAATATCTCAAACAACTATGTCATGTGTCATGACAATGTTGGCAACTGTACAATTACAATACTGGTGACAGTGATCATAGAGTTAAAATTACTGCACACGAAAGTTGAGCCATGGCACTTTGCATTCCTCTGTCCACGTGACATGTATGCTTGGGATTTTTCTGTGTGGTTTATTGCTGGATATACTTTTCACTGTAGCCTTTGTCAGTGGGCTGGAATTCTTAAGTGTTAATGAATCAAGTCACTAAATTCAAAGAACTGCAATATCTGTGATTCATTAGTAGCAATCATATATTTAAATGTTTTTTGAATCCTGCAATCATTTATTAAATGAGTGTAGTTCCATATAACATATTCTTTTTACTAACTAACATATATTGTTACCATGCAGACTCTATACGAAGATTCAGAAAAATGCTTCACTGAGGAAGGAAAAGAAGTAATCGCCATCACAAAGAGAACCTATAGAGTTCACAACATCTTCAGATATACAAAAGTCATTTTATTTTTGTTTTACAAAACTGTTCTATATATGATAAACATGTCAAATTAATTAAAATTATAAATGAAGATGCTTTGAATCTGCAATGGAAATTTTTCATAGGAAGAAAACAGTGTCTTGAGAAACTGCAAAGAAAATAAATGGGCAAAACTGTTTATTATGCTATTTATCTTCTCTTGTCTCAAATAAAAGTTTATATACAGCTGTTTTTTTTAAATGATTTTTTATTTATTTATTTTTTATTTTACATTTGTTGACCGAGCTAGTCTAACTGGATACATGTCCATTTTCAGTAGAGGCCAGGGGAGATAAGCTCTGTGAGAACAAAAACAAAACATCTCATATGCAAACAAAATCTCATAGAGAGCTATTCATATGTACAATGTACGTTGTAGGTATAGTACAGAGATTATCAAAGAGGGTAGACATTTAAAACATAGTACAAAGAAATGCAGGTACATTACAAACATTGCAGGTTAATACATAATATATAAAAGAAGGCAGGTTATAATATAATTATATTTGTAAAAAAAAAAGTTGTCTCAATCATGTTTCCAGAAGATGCAAGTAAGACTATATAGTAGGACAACGGTATGCTGTATAACTTGATTAATGAGAAAAAGAGGGTAGGCAGGAGAAGATTAGAAGAGCTAGTTGCTTAGTCAGGCTTAGTACAGGGGCACAACCAGTGTGTCTGAGGAAGAGTTTTAGTTTACTTTTGAAAAGTGATATAGAGGGAAGTGAGGAGAGTTCACTGGGAAGAAGGTTCCAGGATTTTCCATCAGTATTAGAGAAGAGGGAGTCCTCAGCTCTGTTGTTTGACTTTGAAATATCTACAAGAAGTTTATGTGATGATCGTAAGGTCTTCAGATTGGTATGGGGGATGATGAGGGTAGATAGTACAGGAGTATTGGTAAGTTGGTAAAGGGTCTTATGGGCAATGGTCAGTTGGTGGAATTTAAGCTGATTTGCAGTTCAAGTCATCCTAGCTGCTTTAGATTATAACAGTGGTGAGTTCTGAAAGGGTTTCCTGTAGCAAATCTGGCTATGTTATTGTAGGAATATTCCATTTTATTGAGGTTGTTTTTAGATACATTTGTATATATGGGTGAGGCATAGAGGAGAGTAGAGATTAGATGAGTGTGAGCAATAGTTATTCTAGCTGAAGGAGAAAGGAAGGGTTTGATCCTGTAGAGAGAGTCTAGTTTTCTGTTAACAGTTTTTAGAGTATTATTGATATGGGTGTCGAAGTTGAGGTTGTTGTCTATGGTGATACCTAGTAGTTTGGTTGTAGGTTCTGGGGATACAAGAGTACCGTTATTGGATGTTACAGTGAAATCTATTGGGGAGGACTTACGAGTAGGAGTAAAAAGGAGGAGTTTAGTTTTTTGGGGGTTCAGGAGGAGACAGCGCTGTGTAAACCATTGTTTAACTGTGTTAAACACTTTTTGGGTAAGGGAGTAAAGTTCAGATTTGGTTATGGATGAGCATATAAGAGTGGAGTCATCTGCATATTGGATGCATGTAGCTTGCTGGATTGCTAGGTGAAGGTCATTGATAAATATAGAAAAAAGGAAGCGTCCTAATATGGTCCTTTGAGGGACACCAAGGTTAACAGGCAGGTGGGTAGATAGAATATTGTACCAAAGCACAGCCTGTTGTCTGTTATCTAGGTAGGACTTGAACCATTTTATAGCAGGTTCATCTAGTGACAGGGATTTAAGGATATTTAAAAGTATCTGGTGAGTTACCATGTCGAATGCCTTGGACAGATCAATAAACAATGCAGAGAAAAGCATATTGTGGTTACATTTGTTGTTGATACAGTCGGTAAAGGAGAAGAGGGCAGTAGTAGTGCTGTGGGAAGGTCTGAAACCATGTTGACAGCTGGATAGTAAATAATTTTGGATTAGGTGGTGTAGCATTTGCCTGTGTATACATTTTTCCATGATCTTTGCCAAAGGAGAAAGTAGGGCTATGGGACAGTAGTTAGAGAATTCAGTAGAGCTTCCGACTTTATGTAGGGGGATAATATGGGAGACTTTCCAGATACTAGGGATGTGTCACTCACTGATGGTTCTATTGATCAAGATGGAAATGGGATAGGCAATGGATTTGGCTGCTTTTTGTAGATATTTTAGATTACTTAATTAAGTAATGAATTAATTTATTTATTTATTGTCATTTGTTTACCAGATTGGTCCAACTGAGCCAAAGGCCCATTTTCAGTGGAGACCAGAGGAGAAAAGCTCCAACTACAATTGCAGCATGCCAAAAAAAAAACAGTAATTAATACAAACCCCAGGATTCATGAAGCTTGCGCCAGGCGCATGCATAGCGTAGGCGTTATAATGCCAAATATGGCCGCCGAGCAATTCAGGTACGATCTAATTCCACGTGCACTACCGGCGTACACCAGATCTGTGGAGCCCCCCGGCGTAGGTATGCAAATCACCCCATGTGCAGTGTTGCACCATGCAAATGAAGGCATATAGCGATTCATGAAGTGGTGCAGGCGTAGCATAAGCCCACGGAAATGTAAACCAAAAAAACACGGTTTACATTTTCCCAAACATAACATCGGAGCTATGGAAGAGGGCCATACCCAGGTATCACAATGTGAACATATGCCAATGGCAAAATACACAGCCAATGGTATAAGAAAAGATGCACAACATGTAAATAACAACATTTAATGTCATGTCCACAGTAACGCACAGCAGAACCGCAGGGCATGTTTGTGGAAGCTGTAACATAAAGAAATAATATAAAAATGTCATAAAATCTCAAAGTAATAGAAATCAGGTTTACAGAATAACACACAATGGTAGGCATGGAACACCACAACCAAGGTGCAAGGGTTGCTAAGGGCTTGCAATAGTGTTCGGCATGGTAACTATGAATTAGTAGTCAATGCCATGCAAATGAGACAGATAATACTGAATCGCAAATGTCCCACCGGAGGAAGGTTGTACCATACGGCGCAGCGGTATAACACTGAGGAGTGGCTCAGAAGAGATACATGACATCAGCAGAGGGGTGTGCCACTGTAGCACTAAGCACATTGGAGCATTGCAAATCTGGCCTGTCCGTTGCTTAGCAAAGCTGCAGGATAGGGGTGGGGAGGAATTGTTTAGCTGAGAGCACACATGGTGGCCAAAAGCGCATGTGTACGAGGATGAAAACATGCCCGAAACCCAGTTATCGGGCGCATGCGCCGCAAACAATAGCAGAAACAGGAAGGTCAGGGGAAGGAAAGGAAATGCGGAAGTAGGATAATTGGAGTACTAATGAGCAATCAACACCAATCAACCCACAAAGGCCAATCGACGGCAGCTGACAAGTCCGCTTGCAGAAACCTGCAAAACAGGATAGGGGAGGCATGTGAATGCAAAGAAAGGAGGGGAGGTATTGGATTGCAAAGATAGGAGACCTGACACAGCAGAGCAAAGCAAACTGACAGCAGACCGGCAGTAGCACACATAACGCAAGATACACCAGGTGCAGGAAAGCACAAATGAAAGTAATTTGCAGGATGCATGCCAGAAAATGGTAGGTGCAATGCGCTGAAATGTAAAGGGAAGGTCAAGAGGTAATCCACAGCAGGCAAATGTAATTCAACACCAAAGGCACCACAATAGTAGTTCCGGCAGTAAAACACATAAGATAATCTGTAGCTATGAACGTACATACACACCCTATGACATCATTGGTATTCACAGCACAATAGTATAAAGTGTGTAAGCACCCAACACACACCTGTGTATTCCCAAACACCACACTGTACATGTTGGGAGCTGCCATAGCTGTGATTCATCAGCATGTGTTAGAGACTGTCGGTGTTATGGAGGATGATGCCGACAACCACCGCAGGCCTCAGAGGAGAAGGAGAGTGTTCAGACCAAGGGTAACCTACCAGGGGCTACATGACCTGGAGATAGTAGAGCGTTACAGGGTGGACAGGGACATCTTACAGCAAATAGTGGAGCTGTGCCGGCCACGCCTGAAAACCAGAAACAACAGAGGGGAACCCATACCAGTGGACACGAAGGTATGTGTAAGCCTGTGAATACTGGCCACAGGTACCTTTCAAAGGCCAACTGGAGATATAATGGGTATCTCACAGGCATCAGCATCCAGGGTACTACACCAGTTCCTGGATGCCATGTTACCACATGCCAATGAGCAGATATACTTCCCCAGAACTCAGGAGGAGTTGTCCAGCAATATGCGTCACTTCCACCGTGTGGCACAATACCCGGACGTACTGGGTGTGATAGACTGCACGCACATACAAATCAAGTCACCACCCAGTGAGCAGAGTATGCACTACATAAACTGCAAGGGATTCCACTCCAACTGCCAGGTCGTGTGCAATGCCCAGGGCATTATCATGGATGTGTGTTCTGGCAGCCCTGGAAGCTACCATGACTCCCATATCTGGCATGCCTCACAGCTGTATCAGATATTTGTCAGGGGGGACATCCCACATGGCCATCTTGTGGGGGATGCTGGCTATGCACTGGAGCCGTGGGTGATGACTCCCATCAGAAACGCACACACACCCATGCAAGAACGCCATAATGAGGCACACGCACAAACCAGAATCATCATAGAGCATGTGTTCGGGATGCTGAAATCACGGTTCCGGTGCTTGGATACATCTGGGGGAGCCTTGCAGTACTCTCCAGGCATGTGTGCCACATCATCATAGTATGTGCCATGCTACATAATATGATCCTGCGGAAGCAGCTGCAGCAGGGACAAAATGGTGAAGGCCCTCATAGCCCACCGCAATTGCCAAGGCCAGTACAGGCACAGAAGGATTCAGACCATGAACACACTGTGCCAGCCCCAGTAGGCAGACGGTGGCGTGCCCAATATGCCTACGCCTTGGCAAAGAGGGAACGTATAGCACATACACTGACCGTGTAGGCCCCTACGGACTGACACCTCTCCACCTGCACACACAGTAAAATGGATGGCACACAAACATGACCACCTGTAAATTGTAATGTATAGGTGGCCCAATGTGTGACTCCTACATAGGCAGCCCTCAAACATTGTAAACACAACAGCCAGTGCAACACGGAATACCAACACCTGAACAGTACATGAGTCTTACAGCATATGGTGGTGCTGTGTGCCTGTCACGTTTCCCGCCAGATATATATATATATCTATATATATCTATATATATATATATATATATATATATATATATATATATATATATATATATATATATATATATATATATATATGATATAATATATATAGATATAGATATAGATATATATATGTACACATATGCATATATATAATACAGATAGAAAGGGCAATAGAGGGATATAAGGTGATATAGATGGATTCAGCGATATCTGCAAATATGATAGATAGTTCAACGACATTCATAACATCTTGGAGGTACAAATAAATAGGATACCGCCAACCATGGAATGTGTAACATACCGACATGCATAACCACGAGGCTGAAAGACCGATAGAACACAGTACCGGAACAGTACATCCGCGAGTAATAGTATGATGATATGAAGGGATGGTTAGTCACCGCTGACGGTGTTGCGGTCCACGTAGGTACTGTGTTTAACTGTGTCTGTGAGTGCTGTAGTCTGTGTAAGTGTGCGTTGAGGGTGCTGTGTGCATTTCTGTGTGACTGTAATGTGTGTGTGTGTCTGCAACATGTGTATGTTGGTGCCAAGTCAGAGGCAGACCAGTATGGTAGGTGTGGGTATAGCTAGCCGTAGGCATACGGTTACTACCTGTACCACAGTAGGAGGGACATCCCCACCCTGGGCAGGTGTGTCCTGACATAAAACAGTACAAAGGGCAAATGTCCGAGACGGTAGGACATAAATATGTCCCATATATAATGTAACAGTCATATTTAATAGTTATGCCTGTATGTAAAAAACTTAAATGTTACATGCAATATGATAAGTATCCAAAGTCACAACAATAGGTATGTAGTGAGGATAAAAGTATGTGCTACCTGTGTACTGACCGTGGCTACGTGTTGGCCTATAAACACTGCTTTGTGTCCCGCAAGTGTCCAACAATGACCATATGATAAGGTGGCAACCCATGGCAAACAGGCTCTTTTAACAACACAACCACAATGACTGCAAATATCTGGGACAAAAATACAAGGGATAGCTGTCACTTACACATATCCCCTGATATATCGCTGCAATTACGGAGGTATACAAGTAGTAAGCTCACCTGCAGATGATATAGAAACCAATTAACAATGGCCCAACGTACAATCCCGTAACATGTCTACTAACTGTTAGCTCTCTAATCAGGGATGGAGCCCACACACATATATACGGATTATGTAGAAATGCAAGGCCCACAAACCGTATATGTTACATTGCAACCACCAACATCCCCCACACTAGAAACTAAAGCAATACAAACTGTAATAGCAGCACAAACATCCAGTCAGTCAATTACATCTGCAGAACCCTCAACATACCATGTGAGAGACACAATTAAAGGCGACATGCAAAATTGCAGGCGTTGTATAATGGAACAAACAGCCATGTTACAGGTATTGATTGCAATACTCCATTAACAGATGCCGGGATGACAGGTACACCCACATGTTGAACCAAATACTCTACCTGTCACACACAATCCACGGGGGACATGAATCCAAACTATACTTGTCTCCATGCTTAGCAGTTGCAGTTACTCATAACAAAACACAATACAGACCATCTCCCCAAAGGTAGGGCAAATAGGCAACGCCCAAGTGGAGAATCCAATTATACCCCACTGTCGCTGCGTAATTGGTGAATGGAGTAGCTGCACAGCTGATATGCAAGTAATTAGTCACTCAGGAACACCAATTGGTGGGAAGAATCCACATGTTTCAGGTATCGACGTATATAAGGATGACTTGCCAGACATTCAAACCGTATGCTCATACCGAAAAACAGTTGAAACACTGTGAGAGAGATAGAAACAAAACGCCGTAACGACAACAAGGTATGTAGAACACCCGATATGTAAGGTTATGTATAGCATGATCTGTATTAATTAATTTTACTGTATATATAGCCTGGTTTGCATTAATTAAACGTGTCCGCAATGCATAAAGTGGGGAAAGGTATTGATGTAGTGATGTCTTGCTGAGCATACTAACGCTTGTAGAATCTGTGCGTCCAGCAGTGAGACACAAGGTACACAGCACAGACACCAGAAGGGATGCTACATTAAACAGAACAATGCCATACAACCCACCGTCAGTGGTAGGGTATGTCCAACAAGGACGTGCCATAGCAGGGGATAGTATATGTTGATATACTGTCACAGCACGCATGTGTATGGGTAAATAACGTTAATGACATATGTAAGGTGGTCCCGCTGAGCAAGTATGCTTTGCATTATGGGATACTATGTGAAATATGTGTAATGTATAGTATTATAGGTAGATATGACAGATATTCTACACAGCATAACAGGCATATCATGCATACCACAGGTATTGTCTATTGGTATGTACAATAACAGGATACATATGGCCTGTAGGTATGGGACATAGTAATAGCATAATAGCTAATCTAAATGGAAGGGCTACCAAGTAACCATGCACAAAGGACATGTAATAGCTGCACAGGTGCATAGTGGGGTACTATACAGTCTGTCAAGTCCATGTGTAAGCACAACTACAGTGTTCACACTAGTGGCACCTCTCCAGGGTAGTGTCCTGTGAAGAGCAGAGCCAGGTGTCACCTGCACCACTGCACAGTACAGCCACTGCAGTGATCCCAGGCCTACATGTGTCTCCCAACCACCAAGGGAGGTATCACATGAACAGTGCTACTGAGTGTCCCTGCGTGATGTACAGAGGACTTATGTTCCACAGCATGGTGAGTGTCCTGTTTGGGAATGTAACCCAGAAGCACATCCCACTCATTGTGGCATGTGTGCACATATCCATGAGCATGTTGCTCACAGTGGCCTCTGCTTATGTCGCATATGAGGAGTATATCCATCAATAATGTTGTGGACATGGGCCCTGTCTGATCAGCAGAGGTCACCCCGGAGTATGTAGTATGCAAATGTGTACAGATGTGGTGTCTGTAGTGCAGCCGCATATTTAAACTGTCGGAGCTCAGTAAACATCATGGCGTGTTAATGTTGTGGCATGTAAAGCTGTAGCTGTTGTGTAAGGTACACCCTAAATGGGGTGGTGTACCCTTGAATGTGTGTAGATGTCTTGAGTTCAGAGGTACAATGGGTGCCTATGTACCAGTTACACACCCAGTACAGATAGGTGTGGCCATGTAGGAGGATATCCACGCGCCAGTGGCAATACAATAACCACAGGAGTGGGTGCGACATATGTGTGTACTGCAAACATGTACAATGTGATATGTATATAGGGGACTACCATCCATGAGATAGTCAGTGGGTGAATGGTGTAATGCAAAGGTGATGTGCATGCACCTTGTGTCATGCAGCTTGATGCCATGATAGTCATATTATGTATCTGTCACAGCGACACCCATATGGTTGGAGTCAGTATCAGCTGGTGGAACAATCATGGCGCTTGGTATGTAGGGGTTCTAAAGCTAGGCAGGGAAAGTCCCCTGTGCCAGCCTGTTCCACAGGGAAGCATATACTTAACATAAGGGGCCCTAAGACTGAGGACTGTGGTATGCCAAAGTACCTGACATGTAGTAGGTGCTATGGTATGCTGGCCTCACTGTGTGTCCTGTCCATGAGCCACATAGCATAACATCCTGAGACACAGGGTACGATGTGCAGGTGGATGTGTATGTTGTCAATACCAAAATGGGGAATGGTGCTGAAAGGCAATGAGAGGACAATGTAGGATGTGTGCACTCCCGTACCATCAGCAACTGCCCTGGTAACTGTATGAAAGGAGTCCACCATGTGTAGGGGCCATGCTCTGGCCTTAACAAGTCCAACCCGGGTGTCAGCAGAGGACGGGAGACCAACAATGTCTCTGAGAATGACGTCCTTGATGATGTTCCCCATAGCCATGCAGAACAGTCCAGTCAGGTGTGTAGGACTATAGTCCCACTCGTGCAATGCGGTGCCACCTGTGTGTAGTGTGATAAATGCTGCTGTGTGCCATTCAGGGTCTACAATGTCTGAAACAAGGCTATTACTGAATATGGTGGCCTAGTGGGGAGACACGTAATTCAGAGGTTGGTGAACATCACAGCCTGGGACATTGGAAGGTGACATGGGGCCAGTGTCCCAGGACACATAGAGTGTAGGTCAGTACTGTGTAGGTGTGGTCACAGGGACACCACAATGTTCATGTATGGATTGCAGCCCTGTAGTGAGAGAGAGGGTGTACTGTCAGCATTGAATCCATCCTCCAGCATGTTGCCAACAATACCTGGGTCTGCAATGTTCCTGAGTGACTGTTGTATGTGACAGCAGATGTGGGTGTTGCCATCGAATACTGACATACCACCATAATGCCTGGTGGTACAACCCGGAATGTGTGGCAGTCATGTTTACGTAGCTAGTATTGGAGTATGTGATGAGGGACCCTGTGGCCCCACCACGGCTGACCAGTGAGCCACCCCACGCATGGGAATGTACACCACTGTGCAACAGCCTACACCTGTTGTTGTACATCATATGTCCATGGAACATGACCACCAGAGTGGCGTCTGTTATCTGGTGTGTACCATCATGGTGCTGTGTGGAATAGCATGATCCATGCAGTTGTGTACATGCTAATTAAGTGCACTGGGGTATGTGTCAGCATTTGTATGTGCATTGTCCATCTGCACGGGTGTCATGATGTTAACAACCACTGTCAGCAGACATATGTAGTAGGTGTAGTAGTACACATGTACTGTGTATGCTGTGATGGGTGTGTTTCCGGGATGTGGCTAACAAGGTAGATTAGCATATGTTTGGAATCCACCAATGAGGGGATAACCCCAGGTGTGTAACACCAGTCACATGGTGGTAGTGTTCATGCCAAGGGTAATGTAGGTCTTGGAGGTGGTGTGTATGTGTTGATCCAGCAGAGTGGAGGGTATGACTCATGGATGTGTCGGTACATGAGTGGCTATCCCAGTGAAGTGTGGGGTAGTGTCAGTCACACATCAGTAGTAGCTGAGGCCCACTGTCCACTATACCACCATAGAAGGTATGTTACCCGTGGGGTATGATGTTGACTCTGTCGCTTGTTACAATGTGTATAGCGGTCCCGGACACAGTTAGTTGCACGTGGAGCACCTCTGATGCATTGTGCTAAGCAACTTGCCAGGATGTGTGCAAAACATAGTGGGATATGGGAACCCCCTCCGCTGTGGGTGTGCTGGTCCAGGTATGTGCCTGGAAGGTATGGTCTGTCTATAACCTGTCATTGCATGTGTGCTCTGCAGAGGCTACAGTCAGGTCCCAGTCACTGCAGAGATGTTGGAGTGGTGCATTATAAGGTGTGCCTTGCCTGCATGCATCACAGGGGAAGATGCAAGCAATGTGTCACATGACCCCATGTCACGCATGCCAGTTACCACCCTGCCGGTGACAGTTATTGGAAACTGTGCAGGACAGGCAGTATAGCAGCAGCAAGAGCCTATCATGTGAGTTGTACTCCCAGGGCTGACAGGTGCAAGTCATCTGTGCCACAGCATTGTGTTTGACCAGGACAGTCATAGCGGACAGATACCACATGCCTGTGGAATGACAATAGGAGCATAGGCAACTGTTGAAGTGACACAGTCGGTCATTGTACAGTGGTATCGTGTCTGGACGAATGCAAAATGCTCCCCAGGGCAAGGCCCACACCCTCAGGGCTATAAGACTGGTGAGCTATTGCATGTCCATGCACACATAGTCTGTGAAGTGGCATCACAGGGCAGTCACACTAACATAGCGAATGACAGACATATCGTACCTGGTGAGGTGTGGCATGGGTGCATAGGTTATGTTGCAGAAGTAGTTACCCGACAGCAAGATGTAAGCGACTAATGCCTTGTGTAGCCTGTTGTGTGGAACTGCAGTGTGACACCCTACAGAGTCAGCTATGACTGGTGTGTTGTGAATGTTATAACACACTATTGGCTGTATGTGGTGGGCACACATGACTCTGTGGGCTATAAGCTGGTGATGTTGTCTTCCATGATGGGGGCTACCTCTGGTGCCTACAGTGAGTATGGAGACGTACTGCACAGGTTGTCCTCGTAGGTGTGGCCAGTGGTGTAGATTATGTGAGACTATGTGATGGGTGGGGTGTGTTGCGAATGTTACACATCCCCAAATGACTGTCAGGTGCAGTCAGGGTTGGCGACAGCATTACCCCAGCCATAGCTGTCAGCCTCCTGTCCCCAAAATGAGGAACATTAGCCCTCATACAGTGTGACAAATGGGCGAAACGTGGAACACTTACAACTGGCTTACTAACAGCGTCAACTAGGAAGGGCATATGATGGCTAAAATAGGCTGGTCTTACGTATAAAACAGATATTCCAATGAATTACTATGATTCTCATCTATCTAGCCATGGCTAGCAGGTAAACTATGTACAACAATAAATGTGTGACAGACCGTTCCAATGTGGAACCTTGAGGAACATGCACCTTTTAGAACCCCAAATGAGGTACGTTCCCCGTAATGAGGTACACCTGAGAGCTATGGGCCCAGCACGGCTGCAGACGTGCATTCCCCACAGGCTGTAGTGCCGTATGTTGGGAAGTGAGCATTGAATGTGTACATGAGACAATTGCTCTATTGCCACATGTATGACATATCCCTCATATAGACAGGCAGTAGCACTGGTACGTGACAGTTGGACATGTTTGCATATGCAACCATGTCCCACAGGATATGTGCGTTACGTGTGTACAACAGCTGTCGTACCTTAAGCAAGCTGGGAAGTGTAGGACAGCCAGTGTACATGTGGGAAATGGTGTGGAATGGGTGCTATAGTAATCATTAGCTCATTACATGCTCACATGTTCTGAACAAGTGCCTAGCATGACCATACAATACAGATAGGGTGTTGGATAATATCAACCCACAAGTGGTGATGACAGTCATTTAGGGTGGCACCGCACTATAACCCTGCTGAGTATGGTGTGCATGTCCATGAACCATTAGCACTGTAGATGTTAGCAGTACAGATGTACAAGATAGCACTGATATTTGATTACAAATACCTTTGCATGTCACAGGTGTGTTCCACCAGTGGCCTGTTGACAGACCCACAACTACAAAAGGTGCAAGAGTGACATGTTACTGCACATCTGTGCCAGATACAGTAGAATAGGGTTAATGTGTTGTATCCCACCCTCATTGTAGCCCATACCACACACACAAATGTTAGCCATCTGTGTATGTAAGGCTGTGAATGGCCATGACCTATCAGTTTAGCTGTGTCAGTGTTGTGAACAACATACAGAATGGGCTGTGTGTGTGAGGTGTGTGACATATGTGCATAGTGTGATGGATGATACCAGCAGTGCCACCACTAGGTGAACATCCCTGTACCCATAAACTGCTACCTAGGCTGTGGTCAACATTATGGACACTGTGTAAGGGATGGTGCTGTGCAGTGCACCCCCGACATGGTGACGTCTCCAGGCCCCTTAGGTAGTCATCTGAGGTACCCATGTCATGTCAGGGTGCCATCCATGAGCACGGAGATCAGTGGCCAGGCATATACAGCACTGTGGTGACCAATATTGGATCACATACCACCTGTAAGGGGTAATGGCTATGCATGGATGTGCGATAACAGCCTTCACAATCCACACCTCCACTATGCAGCATGCCGTCTACCTTGCAGAAGGCCATTTGTTACACCATGATGATGGACATGCTACATGTCCATATCCTGATCTATATGACATATGTCATGGACAGCCACCGTCCTAATACTAGGATCGCCACAGGCTGGACAGATCCCTGTGCCATATATGTGACATACTCCCACCATACCATGCAACCCTGTCCATCAAAGCTGCAGATGTCATCCCAGTCATACATGGTGTGATGGCCGCATGGTAGCTGTACTATCAACTGACTGGATCAGTATTGTGGCACTGATGCAGCTTGCAGTGGCACAATGGCCATCTGTAACAGCGTGGAAACCATGCCCACACATGCTATGGTTGATGATCATCCCTGCGAATGTCGTCTGAATATCCATTGTCCCATGTCTATCACATGTGTAATACAGGTGATCCGTGTCAGGATGTTGAACAGTTGTAAAGTGCTGTGTAGATGTATATGGTAAAACACATGCATGTACAGGTGTCCATGCATATGTGTGCATTGTCACTGCTCAAGTCCATTCCAGCTGTGTCTGTGTTGATATGTGACATATACACAGCATCCAGGTCAACAGTAGTACTGTGGACACATCGAGGCATGTGCAGATAGGTAAGAACACAAGTGCAGGCAAATAGACATGCCCACAGCAAGACAGCATTTACATGTTGTATGAACACTGTAATGAGGTAACACACATATATGGTGATGATATCCAATGCATAATGGGTATGACATGTGTGACACAAACACGTCAGTCATGTCAGTGTCATGGTGCTTTAAAAAGATAACTGTGCAGATGCAGTAGATGTCATAGAAATGTATGTGCAGCAGTATCTCTGTACATCTCTGAAACTGTGACCTATCACCATCATTATGTTTTACAGATAATGCCCTGTACACGCCTCCCAGCATACACCCGCCAGGAGGATGATGTCCTCATCCCACAGCTCCATGACAACTATGACTTGTTGTTCAGCCATGTGCCACAGCATGCCCAGCAGCGGGATGACCTGTGACAGGATCTACGCAGGAGGGTGAACGATGTGGGTGGCCATAACTGCACCTACCAGCAGGTGCGCAGACTCTGCACGGACCTGATACGACATGCAAAACAGCGTGCCACTGCAATTGCCAGGGAACAAGGTGGAACAGGTGGTGGGCCACCAACCCAGCCCCCACTCACACACACCGAGGAGCTATTGGCCAGTCTGGGGATACCCAGGGAACAGCATACAGAAACACTAGCTGCCATCGTGGAGGTGGGTGTCTCCCAGCCAATGAGCCTGGAGTTGCCTGGTAAGTCAGTAATGCACATATGGCTATTATATCCCATGTAGTTGCATGTGTCACTGTACATAATGTAAAGTAACAACATATGCCAGGTATGTGGACACATATGCTGCATACTACAGTATGCTACATTGTGTATGCACACATGTGCATACTATATGCTATTACACAGGAGAATGTGTGCACATGCACAGTGCAACCTGTGGCTGTCATACAGACATGGATAATGTTCAAACTGGTGTGTCACCCCTATACAGGTGCCATCTGGCGTGCCGCACAGACATGGGTCAGTTGCAGGTGAGACTGTCATCAGTATCAGGCATGTTACAGTGTAGATCTATTTGCCATGTGGCCAGTTAACACTTGCACACCTGATGTTTGTTCCAGTCACGATATGCAGGTCGCACCACCATGCATTCACACACACCACCCATGTGCAATATATTCACATGTAATGATACACAGACTTGAAACCACAGTACTTGTCATTGCAACATGTGTGGTCAGCTGTGCATACAATGGTGGAGGTGTTCTACAATGGAGGCATATGTAGTATGCATTGGAACGACATGTGTAGTACGCACACAGTACCACGCAGTGAGCTGTGATATGGGCAACCCACAAGTGTCACCATTGTGTCATATGCCCCTGCATCAGGTGCACACATTGTGATGTGCCACCTGACATGTCCCAGACATGTAGTGTTCTGTCTGCAATATTGTCACACTATCACATGACCTATACCCCACATACCAAACATACAACCCGTTGTCTGCATAGACCTGTGGAATGTGACATATCTGACATGTATGGGTGTATGTCATATGGGACCACACAGACATGTGGAGAAGATGCCCATCACACACAATTGGCCACCACATGTGCACACATGGCCATGGGGGATGGCCAGAGACATGTAGCCACACAGTACATGGGATGTGTATACACCCTGTTGCACATTGTCCACACATGGTCCAATTATAACCTTAGTTGACCGATTATACAGTTGATGTGGTATAGTGGACAACCTAAAAGCCTGTGCACAGCTACTGGAAGTGTCACTGAAGTCTACCATATATGATCTGTCAAACATCACGACTGTGTTGCAGTTATGGCTATGCAATGTGTACATATTATGCATTCTACAGCAACATACATGCCTCATGTTGCCATGCAATGGCACAGTGTCTGTACTTCACACTGTATAGCAATGTAGATGGCTCACACTACCCTCCCGTGCTCATGCAAATTTGCTAAACATGCATTCTATCTGTAGGGCATACACACAACACTGCAATGTGAAGCCCATTGTGATGCTGTACATGTGTCAGGACACCATTGTGTCAAACATGTTTGCATGTTAATGCACATGTCAGCAAATTACATGTCAAGGTCACGTCAGCCATGTGTACTGTTATCCTGTTCTGGGCCACATGGTGTATCACTGGGATGCATGTATACTACCATGATTGTGTGAACTGCATGGCTACTGGTATGACACCTGCTTACTGTAGTGTGCACCCCAGGGAGGTATGCTTACTAACACTATTAATGTCTGAGCTGCATGCCGTCTGCTCTATCGCAGGCATGCTGCATGCCATCTGACAAATCACATGCATGGTGTGTCTGTGTGTCTGTGTGTGTGTCTGTGTGTGTGTGTGTCTGTGTCTATTGTACTTTACAGTATTGCTTTGCATTCACAGGTGATGTAGGTGCGTTACCCTCCTGCGGTCCATCTGATGTTAGTGTCCCCACAGATACTAGCGGTGATGAACATATGCATGAGGTACAGGCAGGGTTGTCAGGGGCTGAATCTGTGCCAATGGTTACCATCCCAGCTATGTCCCCCACTTCCCGCACACAGTTCTGCTGCCAACACATACCGCATCACCGGTGGCCATAGAGGAAGGACAGTCAGCGTCTGTTGGCATGGAACAGGAAC
The DNA here is from genome assembly GCF_019279795.1 of Protopterus annectens. Taxonomy (NCBI): domain Eukaryota; kingdom Metazoa; phylum Chordata; order Ceratodontiformes; family Protopteridae; genus Protopterus; species Protopterus annectens. The sequence continues at coordinate 1,333,626,747 of NC_056731.1, read as the reverse complement.
GTGTGGTGGGTACAGAAGGTGTGTCTACACACCATAGTGTCAGTGTAATGACTGCAGATGTGCCACACAGGCATGTGGCTGGTGCTGCTCGTAGGAGGACCTCTGGCAGACATGCACCTGCAGGACAGAGCGCAGCAGCTGGTATCACCAGACGCATGTGCCAGACTGTAATGGTGGCACAGGCACATGCTGAATGGCAGAACAGAGAAGGGCAGAGGCTGCAGAGGGCTGCTATCCATACCCTAAATGACAACATCCAGGCATTGGCAAATGCTCAACAGCAGATTGCTAATGTTCTGGATAGGCGACTAGGTGAAAATCCTTGACCAAGGCATGGCAATCCGTGAGTGGGAGCTGTCTGTGCTGGAACACCTGGTAGGAGTGAGGCATAGGCCATGTGGACGTAGGCCAGCAACACCACCTAGTGTAGGTCGACGTGAGCGTGCCACCTCACATGCCCGTTCCCATAGTGCCGGTAGCAGTAGCAGTGCAGCTGCTGCTGCGCTGTCAACACCAGGACACAGCAGGCCATGTGAACATCGCCCTGGACGGTCTCAGTGGGGACACGTTTCCAGCGAACATGTGTCGTCGGACAGTAGCCACTCTGTACCTCCACCTGGTAGTGCCCGTGCAACCCCAGACAGGCACAGGTCATGTGGCCAAGGACGGACACAGTGAGCTGTACAACCTGCACTGTACAATCTGGGGCTGTCAATTATACCCCGTGTAGGCATCACAAATGGCAGAACTGTGTACACACATACACACACACAGCAAACACAACTGTAGGGCTCCACAACCTCCACATGCATTCTGCACAGACATGTCCAGTCAACTCACTGGCCCTTACACACACACATGATGTTATCCATTGGTGCAGCCTATGCCCCTGGCAAACATATCACCCTGTGCATATGATGAACCTGTGCCGCATCCCTGTCATCCACACCATCGGTGCAGTGTTATGCACAAATATTCTGATGCACAGGGTGAACAGCATAGTGAGAGGTGTACGTAATACCTGTGTATGCATAGTGAGGGATGTGTATGTTGCAGTGGTTGTGTGCAGCCTATGCCCCTGGCAAACATATCACCCTGTGCATATGATGAAGCCTGTGCCGCATCCCTGTCATCCACACCATCGGTGCAGGGTTATGCACAAATATTCTGATGCACAGGGTGAACAGCATAGTGAGAGGTGTACGTAATACCTGTGTATGCATAGTGAGGGATGTGTATGTTGCAGTGGTTGTGTGCAGCCTATGCCCCTGGCAAACATATCACCCTGTGCATATGATGAAGCCTGTGCCACATCCCTGTCATCCACACCATCGGTGCAGGATTATGCACAAATATTCTGATGCACAGGGTGAACAGCATAGTGAGAGGTGTATGTAATACCTGTGTATGCATAGTGAGGGATGTGTATGTTGCAGTGGTTATGTGTGAATACTGAGTTGTGTATGTGACATAGGTTGTGTACTCTCGACATGCACCAGTCACACCATGTAGTGCAGGTGCAGCATGCATTGTGATGTGTTCACGGTATGTGTCTCGGTTACATCTGTAGCACCATGTTGGTTGTGATACCCTGGTTCCCTCCTGTGGTGTACTTGCATGTGCCTACAGGTAGCAGTGTTTGCTGTCCCCCATGTGTAACTGTGGAGTACACACAGGCATGTCTGGCAATATCAGCATGCTACATGTACCTTCATCCTGACTGTTGGACACACAAACATGACACAGATGTCCACACATATACTGCACCTGACGCATGTGGTCGGTGCCACAGGCTACACTGGAAAGAGACGTGACATACATAGCAGGACACATTACAGGTATGGTGACATGGTGCAGGGGTTGTACACAGCGGCCTGGCCAATGATGATGTGAGGTGTCACTTGGTAGCTGTAGGCCACACTGTGCAGCAGTAGGACCCTGTAACAGTACATGAACATGGCCGCAGTCACGGGATGTACACCACTATAATGCACACCCCATAGTGTGCAGCTGGGGACCATTGCCTTTGTGGTCATCACCCTCATAGTACTATGCACCCACATGATGTGTCACAGAGAAGGGACATGCACAGGTAGCCAGTATGGCTGGGACCTATGGCATCAACAGGGTTGTGCAATGCATCACCATTACGGGTTAGTCAACATGTGGGACCAGTGATAATTTCCCACCGTATATTAGCATACTTACACCAAGCACCAGACATACATACAGACACACACACACACTGTGGTGACCACACATGTGTATATGGACAGCCGATGTGTGTGATGCACCTCACCGGCGAACGTCATGCTTCCCACACTGACGTATGTACAGTTCTCTACAATGGTGTACAGGGATGTGTAGCAACTGGGACATATTCCCCGCGATATGTAACATCCCTGGTCACACATTCGGACACACATGGCAGTGCTGGGAATGATACACCAGCCATATGATGACACGTTTGATGGACATGCAGTGGTATCGATTGCATTATGTGTACCAATGCTATATCTGGCAAATGTGCTGCTATATACACACAAGAGGTTGTAGGTGTTACAGGTGCCATATGACATATAGTTGTTAACACCTGACCGCTGTGTATGCATTATGTCAGCACCGTCACGTAACAGCGACATAGCGTACAGTTAGCACATGGCATGATAGGATGGTGTGTGACACAACTGTGAGCCACCCCCTGCACACATACATCTAGACAGGTGGTTCACTGCGTTATGTACACACATCCCTCCATACGTGCTGTTTGTATGTCACCGTATACAGATGTCAATGATGGGTCTGCATTGTGACTGCATGTCGTAGGTAGGTGCAACTATGTTACGGACATTGGCCACTGCACATGCATGTTTGCTGCATGCACAGTACAGATGTCACATGTGTCTCCTGTTGCCATGTTTGTATGCATTGCTATTGTTGGACATGTGTGTTGACATACATAACACATGGACTGCGGTATGATATCACGGGTGTCACAGGCGACCAGTGCAAGGGTATGTGTCCCAGTCAACACTGCTACCCCCTGTAGTGTGAGCATTCAACAGACATGGGCCCACATTCAATTTGCGTGTGTAGCATTGATTAGGCCAGTGTTATGCGCGAGGTACATCAAAGGCCATGTATGTATGTGTTGTTTGTGCAGTCCATGCACACATCCACACAATCACATGTATGACATACCCAGACGTGTGTTCATTGGTGTACAGCAACAGTCAGGTGTCACAGCTGTGTAAGGGCCATGGTATGTCTTGAGCCGACCTGTTCATGTATACTGATATCATTGCAATGCATAACACCTGTTGGATCCCTGTTGGTACGTGTGTACTCTGCACAGCTGGTGTACACCGCTGTACAGCCCAGTGGTCATGTGTCACATGGTATTGTTGGACCGTAAGGTTCTGTAGTGCTGCACCAATGACATGGTGCTGACTTGACAGCTACAGTGTACACTGCAGTGTGTACGTGTGTGACATGCACCTGTGACAGCTGTGATGGCAGCTGTGTGTGTACAGGTCACTGCATGTGTGACCGCCCTCTGCGTGAGGGCAGTTATACCTTACTGTGCCCTTCTGTGTGTACACTCCATCTGCATGCAAGATTGCCCTTTGCAACAGCTAAGTGTGTGAGCATGCCCAGTATGTCATTGTGTAGATGGACACACAGTACATTCCACACTGCGCCCTTCCGTGATTAGACTCCATGTGCATGCAAGATGGCCCTTTGCAACTGCTAAGTGTGTGAGCATGCCCAGTACGCCATTGTGTAGATGGACACACAGTACATTCCACACTGCGCCCTTCCATGATTAGACTCCGTGTGCATGCAAGTTGGCCCTTTGCAACAGCTAAGTGTGTGAGCATGCCCAGTACACCATTATGTAGATGGACACACAGTACATTCCAAACAGACGTGTGATACTAAGCATGTGGGCATGGCCATTGACATCCTGTATAGCCATGGTGGTCATCCAGGCACCAGATGTCCAATTTCAATGTCACGATGGATGCCTACATTGAACACATTTGTTGCTCTCTCGAAGGGTGTACTGTCTGTGGCGCATCCCGTATCTATTCAGTGTTGTTGTGCTCAGTAGATATTTAGTTGGCCCATTGACAGCACTGGCGTGTTTGTGTATGTCTACCTTGGGACAGTAATATCCTTTCAGACCGCTCACTCTCTAAACATTCCCTATCGACATCTTTGCCTTTGCGGATGATGTCACCCACCTAGAAGTATGCCTCTGGGAGTGCTGTGTTCAGTAATCTCGGTAGCACGTTCTGTAAATGTGTAATGCTGTAGTGTGTTAGAGTAGGTAGGTTTATGTTCAACTCCCGGCCCTTCCAAGTGTGTGTGTGTGTGTGTGTGTGTGTGTGTGTGTGTGTGTGTGTGTGTGTGTGTGTGTGTGTGTGTGTGTGTTTCCAGCTGCCTGGGGACACAGTAATGCTTTTAGATGCCTCACAACACATACATTCCCTATCGGCGTCTTTGCCTTTGCAGATGATGTCACCCACCTAGAAGTATGCCTCTGGGAGTGCTGTGTTCAGTAATCTCAGTAGCGCATTCAGTAAATGCGTAATGCTGTAGTGTGTTAGAGTAGGTAGGTGTGTGTTCAACTCCTGGCCCTTCCAAGTGTGTGTGTGTGTGTTTCCACCTGTCTGGGGACACAGTAATGCTTTTAGATGCCTCACAACACATACATTCCCTATCGGCATCTTTGCCTTTGTGGATGATGTCACCCATCTAGAAGTATGCTTCTGGGAGGGCTGTGTTCAGTAGTCTCTGTAGCGCATTCTGTAAATGCGTCATGCTGTAGTGTGATAGGGTAGTAAGGTGTAAGTTCGATTCCCAGGCCTGCCAGGTGTGTGTGTGTGTGTGTGTGTGTGTGTGTGTGTGCATGCTCCCGTCCACCTGGGGACTCAGGTTATGCTTTTAGACGCTTCGCAACACAGATGTATCCTGCTGACGTCTTTGTCTTTGCGGATGTTGACACGCACCTAGTACAATGCCTGTGTGTCTGCTGTGTTTAGTAATCTCGGTAGCGTGTTCTTTAAATGTGTCATGCTGTAGTGTGATAGGGTAGTCATGTGTAGGTTCGATTACCAGCCCTGCCACATGTGTGTGTGTGTGTGTGTGTGTGTGTGTATGTCTGTATCTCTCTCTCTCTCTCTATATATATATATATATATATATATATATATATATATATATATATATATATATATATATATATATATATATATATATATATATATATATAATCTATGTTCTGCCCATAACTCTGCTCTTGCATGGACAGCCGACTGTTTCATGTATCGCATATTTGCATAGCTTTCACATACCAATGGGGTATGTTGCAACTCCCAACATTGTCCATGCAACGTCCGTATTACGGGCGGTGTTACACACCCTTACAGGCATCTGCTGTATATCTTGGCAGACATCTATCCTTGCTGTACTCTCACTGTACTCGTACACGCCGGAGGCTTCTTGTATCATGGCCTAGTTTTGATGTGTGTATGTCTATTTGTGCTGTGTGCATGGCTCTGGGTATGTCCCACTATCATCATTTGTAAAGGTGACAGCCCTATAGGTTCTTCATGTAGACTGCTGTGTCATTTGACATGTCAGCACATACCTGCGGACAGTACTGCACGTCCTACTGCAGCGCATTTCATACCTTCTGCATTATCTTGCAGTCGATATTGCTGTTTCCTCAGACATGGATCTGTTTCTGTTCATACCACTCCACCTCCTGGAGCAAGTTGCTGGACAAGGCCTTATCTGATAGTGGGACACATAGGGGCAGTATTGACATGTTGCTCTTACAAACGTAGATAGCTGACACAATTATAGGTTTTGCATTAGTATGGCTTTTCTGTCGGATTTGGTGTCTTACTCACATGTTTGTCATTATTTCATGTCTTCAGTTATCATGAAAGTGCCAGAATGTTACTGTTGTTATGTGGAATACACCAAACATATGAGGCAGAACTCTGCACATTCTACGTAAATCTGTACAGTTGCGGAGTATGTGTCTGTAACAAAATATCAACTTTCTGACACCAATACACACACTGTATGGCGGCATCACATGCCATTACATTTATATTGCAGGACACACCCACCCAGACAGTTGTATTCCTCACACAGAACAACAGCTGCTTATCCACACTAATTGGTCTATCATGTACCGTATGTGTGCACCGGTATTTGCGCTTTCTGTCAGTGGCAGAGCTCACGTACGTGTCTGGGGGACTGGACATTGTTACGGTGACACTGCATGACACCCTCAGGGACACATTACTTTTGTTTCTCTTAATCTTCCACATTGACATTCACAGGGCATATGTTGTCATTCACATTTGTCGGAGTACATACGTGTGTCTTGTACATGTTTTCTCATTTGTCCTGATATCTTTCTTCTCACCTGTCCACCTAGTATCACTAGTTCTGTACATGTATTTTGGACAGGTTACCTTCATACCCCTAACCTGTACACATTATGGGTAAAGGCCCTGACGTTTGACCTTGTTACATTTGTCATAGTGATGTGCCTTTCTGGTAAATTGCTGGCAAGGCATTACGGACTGTGCGGTAGATAATAGTAACTGACATTTCCATTACATGATTAGTAACACTCATAACATCCATATTCATGGGTACGCCAGTATTCTCACGACGTTCTGACTTTGTCTGGGGTATATCTAATATAGTCCATATTTGTATTTCATGTACTATGCCTTAGTGCAGCTGTGTTATTCTGACAGTTTGCCAGTTATGGGGACCATCTTGGTCGTACGCATGTCCATCCATGATAATCACCTACATGACACTGATATAGGGCCCTACATATTGCCAAAATGGTTTCCACAATATCCAGTGGATGGTTTGCCCCATTATTGAGAATATAGGTGTGTGCTATACCCACATCACTCCCACGGGGCGGGCCTACGAAATCCCTGCCAAACAACACCTAGGCCCATTTCTGCATACCCATGATTCCCATACCTGACAACCCTCTACAGTACCCATTACACATGTTTAATGTGCGGTACTGAAGTGTGGAGACACTTATATGCACTCCCCACTCTCCGGATATCAGTTCGTACGTCATACATTCTATCGACACATGTGTCGTCACCCTTGCACCTGATACTGTTGCGTGTACAGCTATTTCGTATTTGCTGCGGTCACTTCTTTTGCGTCAATGTCGGTTGACACTACGTAAGATTCAATTTTTGGAGTCCTGCAATGGACGCCTATCTGCATGTTTAAAGTGTAGAACTTGCTGGACTGTCACTTTCTGGCCAATGGTTTGGAATGCTGCGGTTTATTCACCTTTCCTGCATGTCTGTTTGTCTACCCATATTAGATATAACGTCGCCTATTTATGTACATATGTCATATCTATGGGACATAAGTCTGTTGTGTATACATATATACATGTACAATCCTCATTTCATAACTTGCTTTGGTTTACGTCTGTGGATTATGTGTATACACATATATCTATATCCATACCATACCTTTCCACTATACAGATTGTTGCAGAGTGTACAGCTGCTTGCCCCTTTATCTTCGCTGTGTTTTAAATAAACCTGTGTCTATCTGGCAATGTCGTGGCATTTCATTTGAGACTTACAGTGGGAATTTCTGGCAAGCAGTTCAGGTTACGACTGCATACCCTTCAGAGAATCCATGCTACTGACACAGCCGTTATTCTATCGACTTTCTATGTTTGTTCTGACACATATCTGGTGTTTGTCCCTATTTGTACCGGTAGTTTGCATGGCTTTGTCCGGTTTCATACTTTACGAGGTTAACAGGTTTGAGCCATGTATAACTAACATGGGGGAAACAGCATTCATTTACTATGCTGTGAGCGGATCACACAGGCACAGGCGCACTTGCATTTCCTTATTGTGGGTTACGCGCAGGCGCGCATGCATATCCTTATTGTGGGTTACATATGTTTACTAAGTCTTTGTGCTTACGTGGGCTTTATTACTTGTGACAGTACCAGTAATTATCTGTAATACGGTTAACGGACGTTTGCGAAACACACGTTCACCTTTACATATTTAACTGTCTGTACAGCACAGACGCATTCATTACACTTTCACATTATATGTGCTGTAGTCGTTGTTCAACCGGGACTGCATTCACGTTGGCCGGATGCTGTAACCACTATACGTTTGGTTTCTGACTCATTTATATGCATACCCATAGTACATAGCTGCATTAACATATGCCTCACCGCTTCACTTACGTCACAGGCATCCATTCTCCTGCTGGGAAGAATGCGGAACTACATGTTACACATTCCCTATTCCCTACTGCTCTGGACCCACGCTGCATATTTCATCACTGCAGGGATATTCAGAACCCAAAGGCTTATAGTCCTGACACATACAGGTCTTTAATTGTCAGGGTGTTCATATGGTGATCTGGGTTTAGGCTTGTCCGCCTGGTGAACGGAACTGCCCTGACCTTGTTCAAATGTCAGACAAAGCACATGGACAGGGTTTGTCCATTTTAAACATTTAATCTGTGTTTACAGACACAGGTGTTTGGGCATCTGTCAGCAGCTTATGATGTTGGCAATACATAATATGGGTGAGGGCGGTTACGATACATAATCCACGGTGAGTGGTGTTCCCATTCACATTTGACTATTTCCTGTATTCATTCTTACGAGGGTTATTATTTTGCACATGACTTAACTATGAATTAACTGCGGGTATGCAGTAGTACAGTCAACATATGTGACGGCTTGTTACAGTATATATGTACGGACCTCTGTAATACTGGGGACTACCCCACATCCTTCACACCATTTCCTGCTTATGTACATACTATTATTCCTTGAACTTTTGAAGCTTGTGAGAACAGTAATTACATCTGTCCCTATTTGTCCACCCATCCTTTTAGGCTTTGTCCAGGTTTTGTTGCTGTAATAGGTTGAGAGGTGGTGTCGGTATGTGATTGAGTTGAATATATACTGTCGATAATTCAGTGGGGAGTAGGGTTACCACTTGTTCCTCTTTGCGAGGGGAGGTCCCACTTTGGACAGTTGTGTCCTGCGACGACACCTAAGACATGGCAAATGTCCTGTGATTTTAAGACAATAATATATTTCTTCATTTCTGTACTAGTTGCATGATACAGGTATTTTGTATCTAGTACACATAACTATTATTTGGGATAGCATAAGCTATTCAAATGCTATGGTATTAGCTTTTATCTTGGCATACACGTATAATTCTGTACTTTGCACAGGCCGGGGGTTTGTTTTATCCTGCAAATTCTCACATTTCTACAAGGGATGTCCCACTTTGGCCATCTGAACAGGTGGTAACTCTAATGGGGTGACCTGCATGGTGGACAGCTGTTCCATCCTGCGTAGTATGAATTGCATGTCTGTGTAGATACTGAACAGTACCGTGACTACACATACATGTTTTGTCCAGATGTGTACAGTAATGGACACCGTGGCATGTAAACAACTCTGAGGTTTCAACAGGTTACTTATCCCACGTGGGATGTACACACATTTTCCGTAACATTAACGAGCGGGCATTTGGATTTACATACCTGTGATGGGATGTTTACAAACGTGGGATACATATTTGCAATCCGGACACTGCCTAGGACGATACTTCCTACTACATATGGGGAATACCCGCTATGTGTAGGTGTACGGATGCGCAAGGCTGGTAGCTGGATTTGGTGGACATTCTGACATGGGTGCGGGTTATGTGCTATACAGGGGTTGTTGTGTATTGCATTTGCATGCATGGGTTCTACTTTTGGATATCCCGGTTCCGCATATAGCATCCTATGTGTATGTGACGGTTACGTTCTTGTTCATGTGTATAGCACATTTTAATATACATATGTTTGTGTGTGTTTGGTATACAATATGGACTGTCAGGTTTCTTTACAGTTGTTATATAGCCACAACTGCCCTGCTGTGTACTATCACTACCACTGTGGGACTGCTGGTGACCATACCCATGGGGCTAGATGTGTGTATTGGCGGCGCGCTGACATGATGCGCTTCACTTCCACTGGGTATAACTTCTGACAGTGCAGTACATTACGGACACATGATTTTAAATGTCATTTGTTCCATGGATGGAAACTCATATTATGTTGCGTGCATTTCTGTTTTGTTCTCCATTTTGTGTGGCCGGGAACTGTCTTGCATGCTTTGCATACGTTTCATTATCCACGGACACTGATAGGTGCGATTACTATTGCAGGCAGGCTATAATATTCAGCAGTTTAGGTTGCTCATTGCCAGCCGACATTGAAATGCCTCTTGGCGCAACTTAGTAACGCCCCATGCACTCGCGCACGAGTCCTATGCACGTGGATGTGGTAGCAGCGCACCTTCATTAATATGCATATGGCGCTACTACACCATTTATATGCCGCACGGCCGGCGCAGGCCTTACACCGGCCTTGCGCCGAGCTTCCTGAATCTGGGGGAAAGACTAAAAATTACAATAGTAATATTGACAAGAAACATTTTCATAAAAGGAAATCAACAAAGACTATACTGTTTATTTATATATAAGTTTCAAAAAATCCAATAGAAAAGCGGCAAGATAATCCCTGAGTAGGAATATTTACTAGAACCCGATTGTAGCTATACTGCAAATTGGAGTGTTAGAAGAGCAAGAAAAAAAGGCAGATATAAAGAGAAAAAAATTAAAGTAATCAAAAGTAGAATTTAGGAAGAAGAAATTACTAAAGTGGGATATTTTGGAGACTACATAGTAACAAATTTAGACAATTTTTTGCAACCGATAACAGTAAAAATCCAACATATGTAATGTCATTTTCTGGGCTCACAGCTTAGCAGTTTACATATATATGGTTTCACTTCAGAATCTTGAACTACTGAAATATCAAACTTCAATAGCTCGAGATCGAAGTGTCAAAACTGCACTTATGTGAAAGTGCAGAATCCCGAATGCGGAAATGTCAAATCCGTGGTTTTGGAGTCATGTACGTGACGTGGGATTCTCTGTGTTCGTGATGTATGGTGTGGTATGTGGATGTAGGTGGAGATTCATGTAAGTGATGTTTTACTAGGGATTTTGGGTAGGGATTTTAGTGTGTGTGAGTGTGTTTGGAGTTTTGAGGTGTGGGTTAGGATAGGCAGGTGAGATTGTGAGTGTGTAAGTGTTGCGAGTGGTGGTATTTGTACGTATGTGATGTATGTTTGTGCAAGGGGAGTGTAAAATGTGTAGTGGTGGTTTTTGTGTGTTTGTGTTTTTAGTGCAACCTCGGAGTTAGTATATATAAGTAGCGGGAGTGTGGGGGGCACACATGGGGGTTGTAGGGGGGCTTGCCCCCCTGCTCATATGTAGTGTCCGTGGGTGTGTTTGTTTTGTTGTGTTTGTGTGTGTGTGTGTGTTTTGTTCTTTTGTAGTGTAGGGTGGAAGGTGTATGTGTGCCTGTGTGTGGAGTGTGTATCTGGGCAGTCGTGAGTTTGAATTTCGCGCTTTTGGGGTTTCTGGTTTTTCAATTTTCGGCTTTACAGTCTCGAGATACTGAATTTCGATATTTCAGTATTTCACGATTGTAAAGTGAAACTATATATATATATATATATATATATATATGGTTCCCGTTTAGAAACGCGAACTGAAACAAAGTCGAAACGCACAATCACGACACAGGAAGCGCGAATGGCGGGAATCCCGAAAATGCAATAAACCGAAAAACACCAATAAACACGTACGGTATACAGAAATATCGAAAAAATCTCGAATAACCCCGAAACACTTTATTAAACAAATTCAAGTATCCCTCTTGTTCCAAATAAAAAGATATGCGATATCCGCAGCAATTCAACCGTCGTGCAGGAAAATTAAATATGAACCCATCCTCACGTGAAACTTTAAACAGCACGTACACTCCTACTACCAATCAAGCTGAACAGTAGTAATCGCAACATCCCATAGTCCTCACACCTTCAGCAATCTCGCAATAGCCATAAGAAACTCCATCGTACTGTAGCTACCTCTATTCTTCACAACTTGCTGAAACTGTAAATGTCGCCTGACAACCTTCCGTTTCTTCGGTGACGGAGGCGCACCACAACTCAAACGTATCCTGAGCTCATCCACTCTGTCCTGTTCCCTAGCTAATATTCTCATCAGTACACACAGATCTGTTTGCCTATGCCCCAGCAGACTCTTTAACCTATGATGCCATGCATCAACACTATTTTGTGTACGAGGCAAAAACAAGGCATTTAACTGCTCCACATTCCAAAACGTAATAGGGAACAGTGGTGGGAACTTTGAAAAACCTGTAGTTCGAGTACAAAATTTACGAGGTTTACCATTAACATACCATTCGGAAAAATATCGTAACAATTCACTGCCTTCAGTAGGGAAGTCTGCTTTAACCTCATTGAATGCAGTAAGCACATCGCTCTCTGGTAGGAACGCTAAGGCGATCAAACATTTAACATGCAACTGAAAATGGAAATCCATGTTATACAAGTGAGCTAAACCCAACTGTTGAACTTTCCGCCATATATTTTGTGAGAAATGAAACAGACATCCCTTGGCTGTTACACCCTGTAGATTGGAAAGTATACTTCTCCTAGCTGCAATTTCGAAGTCGCTCAAAACATATTCCACAGACACTTCTAAACCATGTTCATCCATCAACCGTAACACTGAATTCCACATGTTATTGTACGCCTTCAATGACTTCTTATTCATTATACAATATAGTAATGGTACATTCTTATGGTACCCTCCGTACTCAATCATGCCATGTATACTGTATAATTGCCTGCACATTTTACCCTTATAAAAATAAGTCCCATCAACAAGCCAAATCGTTGCGGTGCTTAGGTCAATTAAATTTTGCTTAGTAGTAAATATGGCCACCGCTGTATCTGACATAACATCTACTACACACTTATTCAGAAATACTCCGGATTTCGTAGGGAACTCTGTGACATTTATGTCTTGTAAATACTGTATACGGGAGCTACTACACTCCGACACTTTACGGAATCCTCACGGACCTGTTGTGCTAGTTGTTTACGTGGAGGCAAACTAGGTGTAATAACACTTGAAGTTGAAGCTAGCATATCATCGACAAGCAAACAAGGGTTATCTCTAGAGTTGCTTGCCTTTACTTTTAAAGTATTGTACACTCTATACTGCTCAATAGCAACAGGATCACCGGGATGGAAATGAGCTACAGATATTAATAATTGCTCACCGGTAGGCACACTTATTGACACAGCCCTACCTCTACACTTTTCTTTCCGTTTCCATTTGCAACACCAATAGCTCTTCTGTTCACATATCTTTTCCCTATGTAGTACATATCCATCTAACAACAGCACCGCACCTCCTTTCTGTGATGATACTGTGCTGTAAACAGCACCAATAGACCCTGGAGCATTATAGCTTCGATTCTCGTACTGCATAGTAGCGGTAAGACCATATATACGGCATCCACTTGCCATTTCTCTACATTAACTTATGGTGTCAATTCACGCTTCTCGTCTTTCGTGATTTTGCTGATTCGATTCGCGCTTGTACTCTCGGGATATTACGTTTCGGTCATCTTGTAATTCGCGTTTCTAAACGGGAACCATATATATATATATATATACATATACACATATATATATATATATATATATATATATATATATATATATATATATAGATTTATAGTCTACTTCTAAATTTTGAAGTTTCAAAACTTTAAACTTCTTATGGTCATGACCATAAGATCAAAGTGCTGAACCTCAAAATGTAAATAAAAAAATTAAAAACAAAAAAAATCATGTTTTTATGTTTTTGCAGGGGGTAAGCCCGCCTGCACCCCCACACCCTCTGTTAATTAAATATGACAACTACGAGATCACACTACAGTGAGGAAAATGGTAAACATATCCTTCTGCACTGTACAGTGATCTCCATTTAAACAGCTCGAAGTTTCAAAACATCAATCTTATGGTCTCGACCATAAGAAATTCAAAGTTTTGAAACTTCGAAATTTAGAAGTGGACCCATATAAATATATTTATATATATATATATATATATATATATATATATATATAATATATATATATATATATATTATATATATATATATATATATATATATATATATATATATATATATATATATATATAAATATATATATATAGATATATATATAGTTACAGGTCACTTTGTTTAATGCTTTTATTAACAAAATATACTGCTATATGTTTTTTTTTTTTTAAATACAGTTATGCTCAAATGCCAGAAATGTCAGTCCTGGTGAACATTGACTTCCTTTCCATATGATGTGCAAAGTTTACTTGCATTCAGGTAACTGGGGTTGTTTACTAATGCCCAAGCTTCCAGGTATACTAAAAGTTTCGGCATTAGGAGTGTAGTGTCTATGCAAGTGTTTGCAGGTTACAGTTGGATTAAGGATTAACTATGGGAACAGATACAGAGTTGTGCACATATGGTTATGTGAGGTATGTCTGAGAGTCTTTTTTATAGTGGCACTAGTAGGGGAAGGGTGTTTTTGCACAGTAATGTTTAAGGTTGGGAGGGGGCAGCAGCAGGATCAAGGTTAAGGTTACCGCACACTAGTAAGGATGGACAGAGACACTGTGCATTTTGCAGATACTAGACATCACTCAGTTAATACATTTATAGGTATTCACATATTACAGTTTAGAAAAATATTTTTGCATTTATTTGTCTTTACATGACATTCATTCATATGAAAAGTATATAACTGCAGTTTATGTGACATACAGCAGTGGCTATTACTCTGCAAAAAGTGCAACATCATACATATTTAAAAACAGAATTTTAGAATTCATACTGAAGTTTTCCATTAAGAGCTGACCATGAAAAAATATCATTTGATAATGGGCATATACACACAAAAAAAAAACATTTTTCTCTGCATACCATGTGGAAGGCTTTACTCCCACACCAACCTTAGTTATACTAATTCCAGAAGCACACAACATAGTATAGAAATAAGGTATAGTTCAAATCTTACAGTTTAATTCACCTGGCTATTTCATTTTCTGGAATTTCATGCATACCTTGCTGAATTCTGAACATTTGACCTCCTAGAATTTGAATGAAATACATTTTCCTGTTACTCATAAGCAACAAAGATGAATGTCATATATTGGTATCTCCCACACTTTCTCCTATTATCTTAGTTGTATTGCTTCCTCAGATGCAACTGTCATGAATCTGATGTAGCTCTTTTACCATTTTAAAATGTTCAGCATTATTTACTAGTCACTTTCCAGGAGTTGCTAAAGCTCACTTGCTCTTTTCCCCTGCAACTGCTCTCGTAGCCTCTTTGTTAGCCATCCAGTATTCTTCATTAGCCCGATCTGTCTTTTCTATTTGTCTCTTCCTCCTGTTCTTCTCCTTTCTTTTGATATCCTCCTGGACTTCTGCATTCCATCCACCAGTTTTCTTTCTGTACCTTACTTCTCTACTTGGCTCAGACAAATGTCTGTTCTATCATCAACAGGCATGCTGTTTTCAGACACTGTCAGTCTTCTTTGCTTCCAGATAGTTCCTCTTCTTTCTAAGGTGCTAGAGCCCAGAGTATTTCCTTAAACTCCTGTGTTTTCACTCCTGTAACTTTCAGTTTTCAATGAAGTATCTGTAGACACTAGACATTCCAGGCTTCTCTGACCACTGCTTGCACTGATTGTGACCACCATCGGTTTATGGTTGAGGCCAACCATTTAACTAGGGATGACGTTGCAATTTCTGATTTACCTTTAATGTGCTTTCTTTTCCTTACAAGAAAGAGTCCACCTGAATTGAATTCAGATCTTGTGAGGGTTTCTTTTGGCAAACCATGTGCTGGCCACCATTAAACCATTTGCCAGACTGTAGTCTAGTCTGTCCTTTCATTATTCTTACTGTTTCAAACATGTAGACCAGGCAGTTCATATATCCTGTCCTAATATGAGCATTCAGGTGCTCCATTATCAAGATCAACACATTCTGTTTTGCTTTATTAAGGAGGTCGAGCAACTGGTGCCTAATTGTCCTGTCTTCCTGGTCATCACAGCCCTGCTGTGGAGCATAGATTGAGTTTATAAACATGCCGTGTCTTTACATTTGAGTCAGATTCCCATGAGTATGTCATTGATTCTCATGATCCATGATGATGAAAAGGGGAAGCCAGAAGAGGGTAGAACAGAATGTGAGCAGCTAAGGAATAAGCAGAATAAACGTAAGAAAGTTGAGAAAATATATATATATATTTTTTTCTGAGACAGCTGTCCATGTTCATTCTTAAGGAAGGAAGGAAGGAATGTAAGAAGAAGGTAAAAGGGTTAGATTAGTTAGGCTTTTCACAACTCCATTTGTAGTCTGGCTACTTTTAACTAATGTTTAACCTTTTCACATAATGAGACCTATATTTGTCTGTACTTGTAAGTATATTGGAAAAATTGCTAGACTGCAAGATTGTTTGGGTTAATAGGAAACATACCAAGTGCACAGTTTTAAACATTTGTACAGTAAATATAATATGACTTTCAGTTAATTACCTTTGACTGATGTATACATTGCACATATCACAGTAGCAAAACTATGTTTAACATTGAGAGTCACCTTGGTCAGTTATAAAGGTATGTGATTGTTTTGTGGGTGACACACTCAGTAAATCTAAGTGCCTGGCATTAATTAAAATGTGTGTATACAGATATATAACTACTAGACACACAAACAGCATGATATATGCTCAAGGAAGACACTGGTAGTGTTGAGATTTGTCAGAGCTCTGAATTAACAAAGGTGGTAATTCCACTGTTTTTCATACCAGCAGTGCAATACCTAAAAAACAAAGCAAGCAGAAGCATGCAACTAAATCTGCTGGGACATCCACATGGAAGCCCAAGTTCCAGGATGTACTGAATGATGTGCTCACCCAGGCCCTCCATTTCTATGAGGATGCCTCTTTGGTCTTCAGGCAGCTGACCTGCTGTACCAGGACCATGTCTGTGATGATACTGTGACAAGTGATGATGTGGTTGGTGGCTACTACCAGAGTTCTGAAATAATGCATCACAGGGTCAATGATGTTATACACGGTGCACAACAAGAAACATAACTCCTGGTATGGGAAGGTTGGGGTGTTGTGAGCATTTCTAACAGAGACAGGGGAGTTATGGCCCTCTCTTAGGAGGATGGTCCTCTCTTAGGAGGGTGTGGCATCTCTACAGAATCCCACACTGCAGTGCAGAATCTGGGAGCAGAGCTGGAGATACCACTAGGTATATAGGCCTATTTCTGTGTAAAAGACATGTAAGTCCTCTGTACCCCTTAGCCATTATAAAACTTATTGAAGCTGTCTGACTTATGGTGTGCAGGTAAATCAGGGGTTTAACATATGCAGCCAGCAGCACAAGATATGCAAATAAAGTACAACTGTTTATGTTTTTATATTTGTAAAACTCAGTTACATGTGTCCTTGGCTGCTGGGTCATACTCTAGATACTTTTCGCTTTGCTGTTCATAGGGGATTCTTCATCTAGCACCAGCAATGATAAATGCCTACACCCAATGTTGGAGGATGTGCATCTTCTGATATTGATGGTGGGGGAGATTTGGCACAGTCAGAGAGAACAGAGTGCATGTTGAACAAAGGAAATGCAATCATGATATCCACAGCACAGACCATGGACACAGCTTCTAGGTCTGTTGATACCTAGGCTACCCACACATCACAGAGAGGACAGGCTATTGAGGACACTATCAGTCATGAAAGTGTGCTGGTCCCTGGGACACAGATGCCAGAATCTGCCTCTAACACTTACAGGCAAAGATGTCTACACAGGGGGATGGATAATGGTGCTCAACAGAAAGATGGTTCCTGTCCACCCTCCCTCTGAGTTGATGTGTCAGAGGCCAAAACCCAAAATATGCACATGGCCATCATGGAGACAAAGGGTAGCACTATCACAACCATAGCAGAAATAGTAAGGATGATGCAGGGTATGAGTAATGATCTATGGGAGTGCATGTCCCATGTGTTTTATTCTTGGATTCACTAAATCACACACTGGAATATTCAGTGACTCTCCAGCTCAAGTGACAGGGGTGAGGAGCCATCCATGGAGCTGGTCATCTCGTACATCCATAGATGTTCACCAGTGTAGTTATGGATGAATGAGATGACACTCTCAATGTGCTAGCACTTTTACAGCAACATGTTTTGTAGATATGTCTGCTTCCAGAAGAGGCCATTATCATGGTGACATATCTCACAGCAGATGTGGCTCAAGGTCATATAGCACACCAGCATCTTGCCAGTGTCACTGTACATCCAGAGTAACTCCTGGTAGAGCCAGCTGTTATGGGAGGAGGTGTGCATGGGATGCTGAACCGTCTAGCTTGCAAACTCTGTACCTGTCAAGTAAACCAAGCCACAGTGTTGCAACTAGTGCTGAGTCTGTTTCCCTGCAGCCCACAGTGCATCACACACCTCACTGTCACCGGAACATCTCAACATTAAACCCCACTGCCAGTACTGCCATTTCACAGAAAAGCCATTTTTCGTTTCATACACCTGAGCTCTCACACTCACACACTTCTTTGTGAAAGACATGCATCACTATTGTCCTTTCTCCATCTATGTAAATGATGATAACTGCGGCATGCCCTTTGTACATTGTTACTTGGTTGCCTATATCTGATATCCAGTCTATGCATAGGTAAGCATAGCCTGGTGTTGGTTTTGCCTATATCATTTTTACTGCAGTGTTGATACATACTTTTAATGCTTGTATGGCATGTTCTGAAGCTCTGTGCAAGTTGCTGCCACTTTGCTATTGCCTTGACATACTATTCCCACCTCAGTCTGGTATGATCATCCGCTGCTGCTGGTTCCCCATCTGACTACTCATTTGACTCAGCCATTGCTGCCTGTTTCCCTGGGAAATGCTGTTCCTTCAACTACCCTGCTGTAAATGCTTCCTAAGTATAATATTGCATAAAGATTCCTACATGGGCACTATTTTTGTCATATGACGGCATCATGTTGTAGTGCACCATCAAATGAATATTAGTGAAATCATGCCTTTAACAGCTCAGATACATACTCAGTAATATCTCTTGTTTGTGACTGTGCATGGCTGTAGCCTTGGTGTGGTTAATTTTGTAAATTTCTTATAGATATCAGGAGCCAGGATTCTAGGGGATATCTGACATCACCCAGATACACCATCATGCACAGCAGCAGCATATTGAGCCTCTTTTAGATAAACATTTACTAAAGCTGCAGCAACCACCAATATAAGTTAGCAATGTACTCAGTCTGAACGCACGGATTTGGCTGGGTTCAAACATACAGTGGGCACTGCTGCATTGCACATTTATATGTTTCTGAATCACCCTGCTGTTTTGTTTTGCTTTATTATCATACACGGAGATACTCATTTTAATAATGTTGTTCATTATTTATTTATTTCCTTTTCAGCCATAACTCAGGCTCAAAGGCAGTAAACAGAGCAAGTATACTTATGTTATACACTTCAAATATGATAGAGTGTTAGGCTTATCTTGTTGCAAAAATTGGAAAACTTCATATACAGTTATTATACAGTTTCAATAAAGTAGAATATTATACTGTTCTTACACATTTCTAATAAAGTAGCAGGCTTGTTTTAGGTATTACCATTTACATGGGTTACAATACAGTTTGGATACATGAAATTGCCTCTTAAGGGTTTAAAACTGAATTTCCCTCAAAAAAAGCTTAAATAGAAGTGAGCAAAAAGATTAGCGAGACTACCAGAACAAAAGTAAGAAGACTCAAATGGTAAACAAAAACAGTTAAGTGACTGTAAGACGTTTTAGAAATGTAAGCCTTTTAAAGAGTTTATCCATTATCTAGAATGCATTTACAGCAACTTCCTTGAAGGGGTGCTCAGACTCAGAATTCTTAAATTTGATATGAGTATCCTAATACCTTGCTTCAGCTGGTAGTTTGCTCCATAGAGCTGGGCCTTTTCACAAGAACTCACCAATGACTGTTTTAAATGAGGGAGGGTTAAGTGATATTAAGTTATCCTGGAAATTCCCAAGGGAGTGGGACTGTTCCCTAACTGGGAGTTTTTCAGTGGGGGCAGTAGATGTCATTTAGAATTTTGTATAGCAAGGTGCATAGAAGAAATGTGGACCTTCCTGTAATGAGTAGTTAATTTAAGTCATTTGGAAGGTTGCAAAAGTGTACTCAAGCATCAGCAAATAAGGCAAATCTGGAAATTTTTTTTCTCAGTGACTTATAGTTTATGAGTGTTACAAGCAGAGTGCAAAGACAGTAGAGGTAAACAGGTTTATATTAGAACATTGAAGTTTCAGAACTTCGAATGTTCTAATATCGACACCTACTAACCGAAAACTGATAAGACTGAAAATTGAAAACAGCAATTTTTTTACTAGGGAAAAAATTTGCTGATCCAAAACACATACACACAACACAAACACACCAAACAAACAACAATCCACACACATATACCTAAAATTTTGCATCTAAACCTACACTAAACTGTACATACACCACTATCTACCCACTTACCTTAACCCAAACCCTAACCCTAAGGCCCGCCACTATCACACACACACCTCACCCGCGCCCTAACCCTAACTCACCTATCTCACCCTAACCCTCACGTCCACACATTCGCACACTTACCTGACCCGCGCCCTAACCCTATCTCACCTATCCCACCCTAACCCTCACGTCCACACAATCAGACACTTGCCTGAACCCAACCGTAACTTTCCACCGCAGAGCTGAAAATAGCGAAGCGACAGGAATGGACAACCAAATTCTTTCCCTAGGAAAGAATTTGGTTATCTTAATTTTCGCTATTTTCAGCTTTTGGTTAGTAGGTGTCGATATTAGAACATTCGAAGTTCTGAAACTTCGATGTTCTAATATAGACCAGAGATAGACAATATTCTAGTTTAGGCAGCAGGGCATTTTTGACTAGTGTTTTATGGACAGTAGGAGAAAATAGATATTCTATAGCAGAGTTTTAATTGTGAGAGGACTTTATTAATTTTAATATCAATATGGAGGCGGAGGTAGGACAATATGTCATGAACAGTTTTTCCACCAAGCGCCGTTGAACTAGTTTAAGATTCACAGCCATTGCAGATGTCTATTTAGCTTCTGAAATTTTCTCTTATGTTATTTTACTTCTGCAAGCTGGCCGATACAAAATGCTGGATCAAAGAAGTGAAACAAACCTAATAGAGGTTTCAAGATGTCTTGCTACTGGGATATGTGAGCAGGACATTGCTGCTAAGGTTGATAACTTAATGGGGCTATTAGTTCAAATACTGGAAGATACATCAGGTATTAAAAAGGAAACCAGCAATTTCAAGGAGATCCTCAATGCAAGTATACCAAATCAGACTTTTTGGAGGCAGCGATAAATCTCCACATATCTAGCCTGCAAGTGCACCCCATAGTCTTTTTGAAGCAAAATCAGCAGCTGCATGTGTTAAAGACAGGCTGGTTGTAATAGGGGATTGTGGCCATCGCAACAATTTAAGGTTGGTGGGACTAAAGGAGGATACAGAGAAGTGTAATTTAGCCCATTTTATAGAAAAACAAATATTAAAAGTGCTCAATTTACTGGCTACTTTTCCTATAACAATTGAAAGAGCACACCATTCTTGGCTTGCTCCTTTCAAGCAAGGTTGCCATCCTGGGCAGATTATTTTCAAATTCTTAAGCAAAGAAGATATGTGGTTGGTTTTAAAGGCAGACAAGGAGGGAAAACCCTTTCTTTTATGTGGCCTGAAGATTAATTTTTTTCAGGACATTTCCTATGAGACACAAAAAGCCAAACAAGCATGCAGTTGAGGTAGCTATGCTATAAACATGATATCCCTCAGCCCTGCAGTATCCACCTATATGTGATATAAAATGAAACTGCCATTTTAAGCACTTTATGTGGGCAGAGGAAATGCTTTGTTTCCTACAAGACCATCTTCTTAAAGAAGATTTATTTGATGAGTCTGTTCAGCAGGACATGGATGTGGCCTCACTTCAAATGACTGATCTTCCCCCTCCAGAGAGATCCAAGGTCAAGATGGGATCTGGCAAATATTTTGCAATTCCTCAAACCTTAGGTAATGATACCTCAACCCCTTTGAGAAACCATGGTTCTCTTTATAATACTGGGAAAGGTGATAGCCCAGCCAGTAATAGAAAGCTAATTGTTAAGCAGTTTGTTTGCATTTGATACTAAAAGAAGTGCCACTACCATTCAATCTTCTTTAAAATCCCTGGCTATCTCAGTGCAACGGTTCATTGCCTCTGATGACAATGATTTGCTGACCCCCAAACTAGGATCTAAAACTGCACCAGGGCCCCCAGGAACTAAGACTTGTTTGGAAAAGATGTTATCTATAAAGATGCCTTCTAAATCCAAAAAGTTGCCCCATAAAGTAAAAGGAGTTACATAGACCATACACAGAATCCTGGTGGACATACTGCTAATTGACATTTGCTTTTCAATATCTGTTAGATCAAATTATTACGATTTTATATTATATTAATATATTATCAAATATCAATCAATAATTAATATTATCAAATTATTAACTCCTAACAATTTGGCTATTTAGACACTTACCCTGCAATCTTTAGCCTGGGGGGATCTAGCCCGCTCTGTTCGCTTCACTCACTTTGCTCCCCTTCCTGCCCCCTATTCCAACCTGCCCTCAGTACCTCTACATTTATTCTTAGACTTAACCCCACCCCTAATTTCCAGCAATTAGGCTACACTACTACTCAGCCCCTCCCCCTGCATCCAACACAATCATGCTACTACCTAATATAATAACAATCCTAACCTGCGTAGTTCTAGCTCACATTACATCCTACCAAGGCTCCACAGTCACATGCCCCAACAACTTCCACTGTCCTCTCTACACCCTCCCTCAAACATTTACACTATAACTACACAACCCCTGCCACCAAAACCATCCTCCAAATACACATACTCCATTACCAAACACTTAACACACTCAAAAATAAAATACCCCTAGGATACCATAAGCAATTTACTATGTATATAAAACATATCCTAAGCTCCCTCTATAAACTAGCCCTCACTGGAGACATCCATCCAAACTCCGGTCCCAACCACAAACCTTAGTACAAACAACCCCCCACAACTCAACTCCTAGCCAACAAGAAGACAACAGACCTACCTATAATGTCCCTAAACATCAGAAGCATATGCAATAAAATCCAAGAACTACTTTCCAGCATAAGCATATATTCCCCAGATATTCTCTTCCTAACTGAAACCTGGCTCAAACCTCACATCAAAAGTGAGGAAATACTTCCACCTGAATACAACATCTTTCACACAGACAGATTGTCCAAAAAAGGAGGTGGTGTAGCATTGATATTTAAACACCACCTCAATATTCAACTCCTGAACTCATCTGCCCCTCACCACAACAATGAAGAAATCCTTTATTCCAATCTCAAACTAAACCCAAACAAAAAAATAAATATCATAGGATGTTATTTCCCACCAGGGCACAATATCACACCCCTAGAAAATCTCCTGAGCTGGGCTACTCTGTCTCTACCCCAGGAAACCATCGTTCTCGGTGACTTTAACATCAACTGGCTATCCTGTAATAACAGTCTCCCAGCCATTCACCTTAATCTCTATGGGTTCACTCAACTCATTCAATCCCCTACCTGAATCAACAAAAACCCTAACAATCATACCTTACTTGACTGGATCCTAGTCAACAAAGCCCCCTCACTCTTACCTAGCAGGCTGCTTACCAGACAGTCTTAGTGACCACTCCCCCACTTTCCTAATTCAGCACCACACAAACAGTCTGAAGCCTATTATCCACAGGCAAATATGCAACAAGTCCAACTTCAACCCCAACTCTTTCATCTCCTCCCTGCAAAAAAATTAACTGGTCACCACTAAAATACCTCAACCTAGATGAGGCTGTCCACTTCTTCAACAGTAACTTCCTCTCCATCCTAAACACCCATGCTCCTGTAGGAAATGCCAAAGTCAGATCCAGGCGTGCCCCATGGTTACAAAAGACCACCAGAACCCTAATGAAATCCAGAGATAAGGCCTTGGAGCACTGGCGACTAACAAAAAATAACTCAGATAGGCAATCATTCCTTGAACTGCACAATAAAGCCAAAAGCATATAAAATTAAACAAATCCCTCTACTATAAATCCACCCTAAACTCTACCAACCACAACCCTAAGCAATTCTGGTCCACTATTAACAATATCCTCCACCCAGGGAAGGTTGATATCCCCCAGCCATCCATTCCCCTCTCCTCCAGCAGTATTGCCGAATCCTTCAACAAACACTTCACTGAAACTATAACATCTCTAAACAAACAACACTTCCTTACAACAGCCCTCCCAACTCATAACCCTAAGCCCCCACTCCTCTTTTCTTCTTCACCTCAGTACCTACCTCCAACATAAAAAGACTATTGCCAAAACTTAAACCCACCAAACTCGCAGCTGACAACCTCCCATCTGAATACTTGAAAATTCATCTGATAGATTAGCCTGCCCAAATTAAATTCTAATCAACAGTTCCATAACAGAAGTCTATGTTCCCTCAATATGGAAAATATCCCACATCATTCCCCTCCACAAAGGCACCCCCTCCACTGACCTCTCCAATTACCGCCCCATTGCTATCCTCTCCCCTCTTTCCAAGATACTTGAAAAATGTATCAGCACCCAGGTCCCAATGACCTCCTAGCTAATAAGCTCCTCTCCAAAACCCAACATGGTTTCAGGCCATATCAGAGCACTACCTCCGCTCTGCACTCCTTCACCAACACTATTCTTCATCACAAAAACAATGGCCTCTTCTCTACTGCTGTATTTCTAGATCTCTTAAAGGCCTTTGACATGGTATCTCATGAGCTACTACTCTCTACTCTCCCCAAACTCTCCTTCTCACAACAAGCCTGCAACTGGTTCCATGGCTATCTACATGGATGCCTGCAATCAGTAATCTGGCACAATAACACATCACCTCACCTCCCAGTTACTCTCGGAGTTCCCCAAGGGCCTATCCTTGGCCCTTTGCTATTCTCACTTTTCACTAACAACCTACATACTGCCACCACACAAGCATCTCTTATACAGTATGCAGATGACTCTCCTCTCATCTGCTCTGCCCCCACTCTACCAGAACTACAACAAATCACACAAGAATCATTCTCTTCTGTAGAAAGCTGGCTATCCAATGCTTAGCTCCTACTCAACCCAAGTAAGACCAAACTTCTCCTGTTCCAACCTTCCAAAGCCACCCAAAACACCCCCACTTCAACATTCTTGCCAACGACAATACCATCACCTCTCCATCAGAACACACAAAATTACTTGGTGTGGAAATAGACAACAAACTTAGATTTGACACCCACATATCTCTCACAATAAAAAAGTTCACAAGAAAATGTGTGCATTATATCAAAGCTGCCAATTCCTAACCAAGACGGCTAGAATCTCCATAGCCAATTCCCAGCTAATCACCACCCTACTCTATGCATCCCCCATACTTACCAATCTTAGACAGACAGACCTACAAAAGCTGGATGCTTGTTACAACAAAATTGCTAAATTTGCCACTGTATCTCCCTTAAAGAACTAAACTGGCTAGAACTCCCACAACTCCTTCACTTTAATCAACTCACCCTCGCTCATAAACTTATTAACCACCCCCTTAACATCCCTTCCCTTCAAACCCTTCTCCAACCCTATCACCCCACTTGGCTCCTAAGATCAAGCAACAAAAATCAACTCACTGTTATCAAACCCAAAAACTCAGAAGGAGAAGCCATATTTTCATGTACCATATCTAAAGTTTGGAACAATCTTCCACCCCCTATAACTACTCTACCTTCCAGCAGCCTTTTCAAGACTGCACTCAGATTCCTCTTAAATTTGCACTGGCTTTGTCCTTGTTCTAATCTAGACTAACACGCCCATCCTTAACCCCCCCCCCACCTAGACTCTTAACCCAACTATACTACCGCCACTACTAAACACAGTCAGAAATAGCTAGTTGTATTTACATACTTTAACATCTTGTCTGACAGCTTTGTTACTAATATTATAAATGACAAGAAACTATCTTAACTTGCAACATTTTCTGTATATACCGTTGATAATCAATATCTTGTTATTGAATTAAAGCCAACAACCTGTAATGTTGTTAACTATTGCTGCAACTTTGTATCTCTATCATGTACATGATGTGGAGCGTTTCTCCCCGGGCATCTGCAGAAAAAGGTAACCAAGACAAATGGTTCACTTGGAGAAACCAAATAAGGGTCCAAGACCGAGTTGAAAGATATCCCAACAGTTTATTCGATAGCAAACACATAGAATCACTTGATAGCAAACACACAGAATCACTTACAACTCATCATCTGTGAGTGTGTATTATTTAAGCAATAACCGACGCCTGGGTGTGGGTAATGCTGGATTTACCCACGGTCGGTGTGGTTTGGTCACAAGGGAGAAGCCCGAGTGGCCAAACAAAGACAACCATGGGTAAATCCAGCACTACCCACACCCAGAAGTGGGTTATTGCTATTATACAATGACATTATGTAAGAAAGAAATACTTACTTTTCTTAAATAATGGCATTGTATAATGCCTCCATGCTGCCCTTCCACAGCTGTCCGGTATCCTGGAGCAGTTCTGATGTACTTTGCATGCATATGCTTATACAGTACATCAGAGCTGTGTGTAGAGGAAGCAATGGAGAAAGGAAGATCTCCATTGCTTTTTTAAAGTTGTCTTGCTATGTTAAACGAGTTTAACATAGCGAGATATCTTTTAAAAAAGCAACGGAGGAAAGAAGATCTCTGTTCCCTTTTTTAAAGCTGTCTCGCTATGTTAAATGAGTTTAACATAGCGAGACAGCTTTAAAAAAAAAGCAACGGAGAAAGGAAGGTCTCCGTTGCTTTTTTTAAGATAACTCGTTTAACATAGATTACAGCAACAGAGCTCTTCCGTTCTCCATTGCTGCCTAACACAAAAAAAAGTAAAGACTTATACTAATAGAAAAAGTCCGGGCGACCGGACCTTTTTCCATTAGCATAAATCTGTTTTGCAACGGGCATGCTGACCAATCAGTGTGCACATTTTGGAATATTAATGGGGGGGGGTCATTGTATAATTTCTTTTAGTAAATCTGTTCTCATGTTTTTTTTTTATTTCCTGTAGGGACCCAAGACGAGATAAATAGATAGGAACAGCAGTGTTGTTTTATATTATTGGTTAGTCTGTTTTTTTTTATAAACATCATTAAAATATTAAATGTTATATCTCTCAATGCGAAAGGTATGTCATCTCCTTGGAAATGCACAGTGTTTCAGTGTTGGTTATGGAAGAGTAAGTGGGGCATATTTTTAGCACAAGAGTGAAAGGTACTTCTTTCTGTCTGGAATGGTGCCCTGCTATATAATCTTAACCATAAGGCAAAGGCAGGGGTACTCCTAGGGATAAAATCCTCATTAGGGTGAAAACTTCAGCAGAAATTTTCAGAAAACATGGCAGGTGGTTGTTGGGTTTCTTTGCTACCCATGATGAGTTATGGACAATAGGTTCAATATATAGCTTAAATAGAGTCAAACCTGCCTTTTTTAGAGCTCTTTGTGATAGAAAATTTATGGGGAGACACCACTGAGACTATTCTGGAAAGCGATTTCAATGTTGTTATTGACTCTGTCTGGAACAGGTGGGTTCCACAAAATGAGACTCATTAAATGCCAAAAGGTCATTCAGGAAGCTAAAAACAGGCTTGGTGTGCTAGATATATGGAGACTGATGAACACAGGAGACATTGTATTCACCTATCAATCTCCTCAGGAGATATCAGGCAGCAATATACATTAGATTTTGGTATCTTCAAATCTTTCTGCTATGGTGCAAGAGACCAGTATTATACCTTTCCATAACACAGATCATAAAGCAATTTTCCTAGCCCTATTACCTGAATAATCACCTCCCACTAGACTCATTTGGTAAATTGAACCCTTAAGTTTGCAGGGTAGGTATATAAGAACTGAGATTAAGGAGCAGGTTAGGCAATATATGTCCCATACACCTCCTTCAAGTATCGCAATCAAGGTTTGGCGGTAGTCCTTCAAATTAGATTTGTATAGTGTCTACCTGTCCATGTGTTAAATGTCAGTTACTAGAGTCCTTTTGGGATACTATTGCAAATTTGGAGGGTCAAAAGTGAAAAAAACTTGGGAAAAATGTAAATGATCATTGTTCCACAATACTACTCTGATTGAAGAGTACAAAACCATTCAACAGAAGTTGGGTATGGCTCTCAAAGCTAAGATACTTCTCTCTATGGAAACAGCAGCTGCTCAAGCTTGAGTGGAAGGTAATAGACCAGGAAAACTGCTGGAATATAGGGGTAAGTATTATTCCAGGTGTGAGGAACCTGATTCCCAGCACCTAATTTGTGAATCAAGAGGAATCAATTACAAATTCATATCCTTCTTCTAAAGGCTGTACAGTGGCCTTTGCTTGGATGATACATTTTAGGGCTGTCTTCAA
This sequence comes from Protopterus annectens, assembly GCF_019279795.1. Lineage (NCBI taxonomy): Eukaryota > Metazoa > Chordata > Ceratodontiformes > Protopteridae > Protopterus > Protopterus annectens. The sequence goes on along the minus strand of NC_056731.1, from coordinate 1,333,598,058 downwards.
AATTTCCTTTAGAAAATGACTCTTCCTATCCTGCCTGCTCCTCAGCAATCAATGCTAAAAACACTTATAAACAGAGAAGAAGTTAATAAAGCCCTCACGTCTATAAAACTAGGTAAGTCCCCTGGCACCGACGTGTTGAATGCTGAGCTTTATGTTACCTTGCACCAGCAGCTGTTAGCTGGACTGGAACACATTTTTAATTACTACCAGCACTTGAAGAACACTGATTACTCCTCTTGGACTTGTTTAATTGTTGGTTTTCATAAACAATTTGAGCTGTAAATTTACAGGCCTATATCCCTTATAGGTTCATAGGTTCATAGGCATACACTAGGCTAATGACTACTAGGGCTCTTATGTCTAGCTGTGCAACCCAAATGTGACCAATAAATTTGCTTTATGTAGGGGGTGATTTAATGACTACCTCTGTTCATCAGAGACATAGGCATCAGATCAGGAATTTCAAATTAACCATCCATCGGTCTAAGTTGCTCTTGAATAGGGATCGGGAAGAACTCTGCTTCACATGGATAGGGATTCTGTTCCAGAGGATGGGAATTCTCTGAGAAACATCTCTGTGTCTCAAATATGTCCTGTTTATGTCACTAGCAAAATTTAGGTCTTTTAATCGAGTAGCTCTGATGGGAAGCCATGGTGGTGCAGTGGTTAGCATTGCTGCTTCACAGCAATGGGTTCTCTCATTTGATGCTTGGCTGGGGTGCCTTCTATGCAGTCTGCATGTCCTCCCTGTGGCCACATGGGTTTCCTTGGGGTGCTCCAGTTTCCTCCCAAAGACATGCTGTAGGTGTATTGGGCACTCTAAACTGGCCCTAGGAGTGTGTGTGTGTGTTCCTGTGGAAGGCTGGGTGCCTGGCTGGTGACTTGACACTGTAAAACTCCAATCATGAGTGAACAGGTGATCTGCTGTGGTGACCCCTAACTGGGAAAAAGCTGAAAGAAGACTCTTGTAGTTCTGATGCTGTTTTTTTTTTTTTTTTGTGGATGTGCAAAAGGTTCATTAAAACTGGGTCCAGGGATGCCTTATATTCCAGGCAAAGATCGCCTCTCAGAAAGCTGTATGATAATGAGTAAAGAGACAGGACTTTGAGGCGAACAGAATATGACATTGTGTTTACCCTTACATTCTTTTTGCAAGGAACCTTTTTGAATGTTCCAGTTGCTGCATGTGTCTAGTCAGAAAAATGCCGAAGGGGGTATTATACTCTTTGATGGGTCTGATGAGGGTTGAGTAGAGTAGTATGATGACCTCTCTAGACCTAGATGCTTATGCCCTTGCTTATACATTGAGTAACACATAGGATTTTCTTACTGCCTTGGACACATGTTTGTCAAAGACTAGGTTACTCTGTACATGTGTTCCCAGATCCCTGAAAAGTGAATCAACTTTTAGGGGTGTTTTATTGATGATGTAGTTACCCGGGATGGCAGACTTCCTAAAAGGTAGCACAATGCATTTCTTGGTATTCAGTTTTAAGAAATGGCTTTGGCACCAAGCATGTGTTTGCATTAGACCTTCCTGAAGGGTGCTCCTTTTATAGGTTTATAGGTGTGCACTAGGCTAATGGCCCTGGAGCCTTTACAAGCCTAGTCCATAGGATTATCCTGGCATCATGCCACCCAACCTTAGTTCCCAGTGCCTCTGTCAAGTAGAGCCACTTGAGTGATCCCCGGGATGAATTTTCTACTTCCCATCCACTCATCAAGATTTCTGTTGAAGAGGGCCAGTGAGGCACTCCACTTGACATGTATGTTCCATAGCATGGGCAGTCTCTGGGTTATATATCTTGCTTAATTTGGGATGGCACAAATGCGGTTTGTTTCTGGGGTTAGTCCTGGGCTTACTTCTGGTAGGCATGGCAGCCTAGTCAGAGTTTCTGACAGCAGTTCAGCAAAGGCTGCTGTGTTCTTGGGATTTGAAGGGAGTACTGAATTTTGACAAGCCATCACTTGATAAAAGGTAATTTACATTGGAATAGCTCCTCACTCTTACTAGTTTTAATGGGTTTATGGAGTTTATTTTGATTTTGAAGGAGACAGCATTATGGTTGGACCTTACCACGGAGGATAAGACATGGGGAGTTGCAACATTCTCCCATATTTGTGAGCATGAAATCCAATATGTTAGAACCTCTAATGGACATATTCATTATTTGGTCAAGGGTGTTTATATTTACGAAGTCTAGGAATTTCTGTCTGTAAATTTCAGGCTGACAAATGCAAACATTAAGATCTATGCCAGGATATTAGACAAAAGGCTCGAGAAGATATTACCTTATTTGATACTAAATACACAGACAGGCTTCATCAAGAGAATGGGTAACACAGACCATTTCTGCACTCTGCTACCATACTTTCAAGGATTTAAAACATCGAGCCATTTACAGCATTATTTGTAGACTCTGCGAAATCCTTCAATTCCATTTACTGGTCTTACCTATGGAAGGCAATGGAAGCTATATGTTTTCTGGGAAATTGTTGAATATGTTAAAAGTTTTTTATGGTAGCCCTTTTGCCTGTGTGTTAAGAGACAATATGGTTTCAGAGTCCTCCTTATTACACAGAGGTACCCATCAAGGCTGACCTCTTTCCATTGTTTTTTTTCTATTAGCTATTGAGCCTCTATATAGAATGCTAAATAAGTGACTTTTGTTATTGAGATAGAATATCTTTCATGTTGAAACCAGAACGCTCATGTTTGCAGATGACTGTCTTATTCTCACTAGCAACCCAACACAAGATATCCCCACCAGCAATGCACTTTTAGAGGAATTCAGCAGTGTTTCTGGGCTGGTGAATCAGTCAAAAACTGAACCTTTTCCCAGTTAATGCAGCCACTAAGGTCCTTTTAACTACTGGGCACCCCTTGCCCCATCAATGCAAAACAAAAATCCCTAAATACCTCAGGCTTCTTCTGTTTCCTAATTTACAAGATGCTAGCAGTTAATCTGCAAATTATATGGGACAAAGCCTTCATTTGGGTTCATTCATGGAAGAAGTTGCATTTGTCTTTAATGGGTTGTATAGTGGCAATTAAAATGTTTATTTCTCTGTTGGCATTTTATGTACTTAGACACATACCTACACCACCTGCCCTTCCTTGGCTCAAGAAGATTAAAAAACTAGAAGAATCCTTCATTTAGGATGGCAAGAATGCAAGTGTAGCTAAAGGTGCAAGGTTACTCCTTCCCAATACACTGAACAAGGTATTCTGCTTGGGGATATTATGCAAGAGCCTTTCAGCTAGCTCACTTATTTTCAGTTGATCATTCCACTCCCCTGATTTGGGATGCCCTAGAGGGTAAGATTGTGGGTTTGATATCCTCATGGCACTTGAGTTGGTACTCTAAAGCCCTGTCAAAGCATCTGAAATGTTTGCATACTCTATTATAATTATCTTGTACTCAGACTAAAATGATATGCTTGCCTGACATATGGGACTCATCTATTCCCATATGGGGTAACTCTCACTTTATTATGCAGTAGAAGCCTGCTGTCACTGCTGTTTGAAAACCCTGTGTATAGTATGGTTGCATGACTTCACCACTATACTAGCAGGCAAGCATGTACTCCATAACTTTGAAAGTTTATGTGACTCTGGGTTTACTTCGCACAGCTTTTTGGCAATATTTACAGCTGAGGTTCATCAGTCTGAGAACATGTAAAAGACCCTGTTTTCCATTGAATAAGGAACTGCCAAATGGGGATGTAAAGCAGTCACCTCTGAGAAGACTTAAGGCCTCCCACTTTTATCAGCTGATGATTTCACCTCTCAAAGAGATTGTGCTTGATTGCTGCCCACCTCAGTACCCATGGTATTCAGTATAACTTTAAATCCCAAAACCTTTTTTTTAAGTATCCCTTATGTCTAGGAAAAGATAGTGTATCTGATTCATCAGAGTTAATGGATCCCTCAAAGAGGTAGGGGTGTCAACAATGGAAACAATCCTGTTTTAGAAAATTTGGTATTCAGCTCACATAACATTAGTTTATCCCATAAAATATGGGATTGCGCCCTTGTCTGTCCACTTTTGCAATCAGTATGGGACTGGATAAAGGATATCTTAGATTCAGATGTTACCCTTGCCCAACTCTGTGGTTGGATGAGTGATAATTATAGCTTGGGGCTCTTAGCTGTTCTGCAAAATAAATGGGTAATACAGTTATCAGTGGTTGTTAAGAGCATATATCACATCTGAGTGTAAATAGCCCAAATATTTACCAGTGGGGAAACTTGGAGTCTGGGTAATTCAGAGAGGGCTTAAAACTGGCTAAAGTACCAGTTAGCATTTTGACTGCCAGGAGGAATATTTTTGACACTCCCAGATGGAATCCGTGAAAACCATCTAGTAGAATTTTTATCTCTGGCCTGAAAACTCTGTTATAATATTCAACACATCAGATAGGTCAGCATCTGACAATTGCTTTAGAGAGTTATCATGATCCTTTGGGCCTTAGATAAGCAGTATCTATCCCTTTGACCCCTGCTGTAATATGTCCTTAGATTATATTAAGTGTCCCAAAGCATCCTTTGCTACCTTTATGTTTTCGACTTGACTACCTTCCAAGTAAGAGGATATTTAGATTAGACCTCTCGTTATGTACATTACCATGTACATAGTTCCATGGTATTTTACTTTTTTTGTATTTCTGGTATAAAATGATATTTTTGAATGTATTCTGGCACTTGTAACATATTTGAGCTGTTATTCTCTATGGAATTCATGATATTGTTATTCGATTAAGGTGATTGCTTGTTCTGCTTATTTTTGAATAAAACTGCTTTCCAGAAAAACAATCACAACATCAGCATGGCTTGTAAAGCTTACTTTACAGATGAGCTTTTTATTTGCGTGTTGAATAAAGTGAAGATTGTATCCAGTTCGTGCATGCAGTCTCAGTAATCACAGCATTTCTTTTGTGGTTACTTTACAGATGGTTAGGCCAAAGTATTTCTACTTGGTTACAAAAGCAATAATATGGTTATTATTGCCCGCGATAGTAAAAACAGGAAGATGTGAGGCTCTGTGAGGAGAGGAAAGAAGCATAACATTTTTTTTTTTTTTTTTTGTGGATAATTTGGAGTTTATTTTGTTCAGACTATTAACAAAGATCAGAGAAGGATTGCTGGAGTCAAGATTGCAGGACTGTGGGACATCTGTTTGCTTGAAGTAATAAAATATCATGTGCATAGAACGTAAGGTTAAATTCAGGTAAGTCATCAGTGCTATCATTAATGAATAAAGAAAACTGTAATGGGCATAGAACAAAGCCTTGGGAGACATTAGTGGACAGATGGTTGTTAGAGTAAACTTGAAAGGAAAGGTTCTGCTGTCAAGATAGTTATGGAATCAGACAGTGACATTTTTTCCCAAAATTAATTTTTGTAGCATAGCAAGCACAATTTTATGGTCAACAGTTTCAAAAGATACAGGTCATGTCCACAAAATACTGGCTGCAAGGAAACCATTGTTTAAGTTGCTATAGGTGTCAGATGCCGCGAGTAGAGCGGTGGTTGTGTTAAAGCCTTTCTGAACAATGTTGTCTATCAGATAGATGTCCAGAGCATTTAAAGTAATGTTTATAAAGTAATTTTCAAAACGTTTTGCAATAGGGCAAAGAGATAGGTTGATAATCTCTATGGGTTTTGAGCTGGGGTACCTTAGGAAGACGTATAATGATGTTTCAGGGTTGGAAGAACAATTCCCCTGGTAAGTGAGAGGTTAGAAATGTAAGTAAGGGGTTAGATCATTTTGTCTGCCACCTTCCTTAGGAAGTCAGGGTGGAATGAAATAAAGGTGTCAAGGAATTCTTTAATAATCTTTTTGTTTCATTCTCAGAAACAGCTTGGAAGTGGAAGGTGGCCGCATACTCTATAAGATTGTACAAATGAGCTGGAGGTTTATTTTTGAGTAGTTTGTGTGTTAGAATTATTGTTAAGAAATGTGTTAGTGATGCTTTCAATGGAAGACACGATAAGGTTTATATAATCCTGTGATGGATTAGTGTTAGTTATTCAGGACATTACTGGCAATAGAGGTAAAGCTGGAATACTGTCAAGTTAGGTGTTTCATTTCATTCCAAAATTTTTTGAATTATTGGTAGCAGATATTTGCTTATTTCTTAGACAAATGGCTTTGTCCAAGTTTGTAGCTATTCTTGTTTGTTTTCTTAAGGATAGGTACTTTTCATGCAGGAGGATATTAGATAGATTTTTTCCCAGATAGGCCAAGCTTTGTCCCTCTGTTTCCTGAAGGTTTCAATTACCATGTCATTATACAACCATTAACTTACACTGAGCCACACCATGTTGCTTGTCACTGACGTGTCATGCAGCTTGCTTTTCTGAAATGCACACACCTTTGCTTACCATGATGTGACATCTGGTTCATTTTTATTGCACAAATAGGAATTAGTCTTACAGGTTCAGCAGTTATAGCATATGAGTAAACATTTACTGAACATCTATTCTACATATCATGCACAGCAAAAGAAAGTGCAGAAGCAATTTTTTATGATACTGGGATCCCCGAGAAGGAGAAAGAAACCAGGTGTAGGTTAACAACATGAACAAATGCTGAATTAATGATGGTTTAAATGCACTGGGAAACCAATATACCATTTGATTAAGGGTGGCAGTAGCTTTTATCCTGTACTGACAAGACAAATGCTTCTTCATGCTTTGCCGTTAAATGAAAATGCAGTACTTATTGTCTGTGTTTGTGAAATAAGCTTCCTATCAAGCCGGGATAACTTAAACTTCTTTATTGTTATTTGTTTGCTCAACGTTACTATTAACCTACCACCTCTTTCTGTCTTAACCGAGAAATTATCTTTTACCAATGAAAATGTCCTCTATCCTTGTATAAATCAATTTGTATAATGTCTGTTTTCTATTACTATTGTTATAATGCTGTTGTTTGTCTTGGAGCTTTTTTCCCCGGGCCTCCGCTGAAAATGGAAATAACTCCAGTCGGACCATCCCAGTCAACAAATGTAAATAAATAAATAAATAAATAAATAAATGTTCCCCATATTGTAACTTTGAAAGGGGTGGAGCCACACTAATGCATAAAGGATCAGCAGCTATATAAAGGGGAATAATGACAACTCAGCTTCTTCCTCAAATAAACATTATATATCAATCAGTTCATGTACAAAGCAGAACTAAGAGAGATCCAGAAGCTAAAATCTACATGTTGCACAGCCTTTTAGATATCTCCTAGCGTGTGTGTGTGTGTGTGTGTGTGTGTGTGTGTGTGTGTGTGTGTGTGTGTGTGTGTGTGTGTGTGTGTGTGTGTGCACATGTGTTCGTATGCATGAGTGTATAAGAAGATGAAGGGAAGTGCTACAGCTGGATGTTCTATGTTGATTCAAGCGAATAACTGGTGTAGGTATTACTGATTTCTGGAAGGCATTGCTGTTTAATGGAAGCATTTCAGGAGCTGTTTTGTTATAGTTTGCCACTCCTAGTGAACTTAAACAGGGCAATTCATTGCCAGTTTCAAACATGAGACTAACAGGCCTAATGTTATTGCAATATATATTCTATAATCTAAGATATATATTGGAAGATTAATTTCAGAGTTTATTAGGTAAGAATTATGCAAATATAGCTGGGCAAAATTATCAATTTGTCTAGATAACTTGTATGAAATTCTGACACTGTGAAATAACAGCATAGGCTTTCTCAATGTTTCTATTTATGTCTATTTATGGATGAAGTTAGGAGTTATCATGAAGATCAAAATCCAAGTATTGACTCTAGCAATTAAACCCTGTTTGGAAGAATCATTATGCATCAATAAGAAAGAGTAATGCAAATTATTATTAGATAGAGTGTGAAATTTTACAGTTTACAATGTTTTATTATCAAATCTAAAATGTATTGACAAAAAATATCATTATCTGGCTAAAAAATGATTGGAAATAAAAAACAGAATCCCCAGGATTTACTAATCTTCCATGTAAGACTAGATTAGTCTTACACAGAAACGCCAGTCTAAGAGTATGATGGCAGTGCATCATGCTTGTTAATGAGGGCTCGCTGCCTCAACTCTAAAGCTTACATGGAGCATGGACGAGTGTAGGGGGAAAATCGGACTGCTGAGCAAGCCAAAAATCCACGCCTCTGCAATGACAAAACTCGAGAAATGTAGAGTTACATGAGCGAGTCCACTCACATGTGTACATTGTAACACTACACTCCCCCATATGTTAAACTTCGTACAAATTTAAAAATTAAAAGAAATTTTTTTTTGTTTTATTTATGATATAGCTGCCCGTATTTGCACGTGTTTGTACAGGTTTGCCCATTGCTTAGCTACAGTTAGCAGCTTAGACACCGAAGAGGATAATAAGAAAAATATATGCAAACTAAACAAAATAGCAATAGGGTAGTGGTTAGAGCCTTCGCACAAAGAGGAGGCATTCCTGGTTTGAGTCACACCACTGCACGTTACATTTACTGTTGGAAATCTGTATACAAAAATATTTCCTGACATTTATCATGTATAAGTTTTGTAAAAAGCATTCAAATGTTATATGTAGTAGTGAACAAATTATATATATATATATATATATATATATATATATATATATATATATATATATATATATGAAGGTGAAACGGTTATGCAGTCTGAGGCATGAGTAACTTATTTTAAGCAATATAAAGCACTGCTAAGCACATTTTAGCAGTATTTAGCATATTTAAAACCAATTGCTCATAGCTGAGCACTGCGTTAACAAGCGCAATGTCTTTGCGCATAGCTGTGCACTGTTCTAACCAGCACAACTACAATGTATTTGCATGTAGCTGCGCACCGTGCTAACCAGCACAATGTCGGGCAACGTTGGGCAACATCGAGCAACATTGGGCAAAGTCAGTTAAACACGGCCGCACCTCCTTTACTGTACCTTAACCATTCAGGTCTGGCCAGTAGGAAAATAAAAAGCTGTGACAGGGCTCAAACTCAGGATACTGTGCACTATAGTCACAGTACTGAACCACTAAGTCATGACAGCATTTCATACCCATGCACTTTCAACAGACACATATCTATCAAAGGAATGTTAAACACTGCCAACATCAGCTAAGCAGGTGTGCCTACAGCTGAGTATTTTTTAAAACTGGCCAATCACAAATAAGTGTGGGAAATGAGGCATATTTAAGCTCCACAGGTGGGAATACTTGCCATAACTGGTTGTAGCTCCCTTCTGTGGTCAGCATGGCCGGTGGTGGAGAAGGCACTCGATTTCGAGTGCAACGTTGGGGCATTGAGGAGTCCAAAGTAATGGTTTGGCTCCTTGTCCACAATCATGAGGAAAGACTCCTGTGGGGCCAGTACCAGGGCACCCAATATAAAACGGAGGCCTGGAACAGTCTTGCTCATGATCTCACCAGTGCCACTGGTGTCCCTCGGACTGGTGAGCAGGTCAGGCACCATTATTCTGACCTGAAGCGACGTAAGGAGGATCAACTGGACCAGTGGATCCAGGAGTCCTGTGCAATGCCTAATGCCCCAGTACTGAGTAAGTAGCCATTGTATTAAGCAGTTAAAAATTGCTATGCTTGTCTATACTATGGATAGGTATGTCTCAATATCACTGCATTTACTTCACAGCTGCAGTTGTCTGGGCTATGAATCAGCAAGCCCATGAAGATAGGTTGCAAAGGCTGTGTCATCAGGCAGGTTAGTAATTATTCTGCATGTACTGTTGTATAAAATAAATGAGAGAGCCTTCAAAATGTGTTTTAACCCAATAAATAAAGGTGTAATAATCCTTTAATAAATGTATAATTCCTGGAGTGTATCTGTGTCATTTTCTTTTATATGTTGTTGTACTGTTGCATTTTACAAATAGTACTGTTGTATTAAGCAGTGTTAACCCACACTTGAGTAGGGCCATATAATGTGGATGAAGGGAGTGCCAGTAGCTTTTATGCATATTTACGGGCCTCAACTGTTGGTTCATGCCCAGCATGTACAGGTTAATCTGGCACATGAGTAGCTTGGTATTGTGTTCAACAGAAATGTCAGTGTGCTGCCAGAAATGTAGGAAGCTGTCAACATATAACTGATACTTTCACCTGAACATATCTAGATAATTATATGAAAGTAGAGCTGTCAGTGTACCATCTTAGCAGTAGTGTGTGTAAGCAACTCTCAAAATATGTAGCAGTAACATCTGCATCTTGGACAGTTTGTATGTAAGATACAGCTCATGTATATAATGATCTAGCAAAATCCAATTGCACAATATAAGGACATTGGGTAGTGTAATAATACATGTAAGGGAGAATGTAGTGAAAATTAAAAGGATATATAAGCTGTTAAATGAGCTATACTTTTCCACCCTACTGTATGTGCATAAAAAATGCAATTCCACACCTCAATACGTATGTCTAATCTCAAAACATTTGTTGGGACATATGTCCTATTGGTTTATAAATATTTGCATTTATTTCTATGCATGTGCCATGTTAAACTACCACAATATTGGTGGTCTGTTGCCATCAATTCAAACTGCATGCTGTTGTAATGTCCACTATTGTTCTATATATGCTTGTGTTATGCTTGCTTTTCAACTGTTGAAAATCTGGTGTGCTGGGTTAATGGGACTATTTCTGCATGCTGTTATAACCAATTGGGAATGCTGTTGACTGTTACTAACCCATATCTTTATTAAACCCTCCAAAACATAGTTCGTATGGGAAGGCCGGTCCCAGCAGACCCACCTGTCCCACCTCAGCTGGCCATGGCACCTGGCACCAGCAGGTCCGGTGCCCAGCCTGGGACCTCCTCCTCCATTGGTCCTGTGCCACTTTTGGGTGGAAACACTGCAGGGGATGGGGCTCAGCCCCCCCCGTGCAAACATGGGCAGAGGAGGGCCACCTATCACCCTTCAAATGGTCCAGGCTATGGTGCGTAGAGAGATTGAATGGTCTGTTGCAGAACCTCTACCCCAGTTTGAGGCATGAGTGGTGCAACTCCCAGGTCAGCCTGCCCCTCCTACACAGCCCCCAGCACAGCCACCCTCTGGGCAGTGAAGGTGCAGTGGTGACTGCCCATGGATGGGGACCTCAGTCCCACTGTTTCCATCTGTGGCTCATGGGCTTGCGATTTCCAAACATCCCTCCCCGTCAAAGGTGTTCACCCACCACATGTCATATACTGCCCCTGTATGCATCTTGTTTGTCTTGTCTGTTTACCTCCCCAACCTACCTCCCCAAATATACCTACTTCCCCTACCCCACATTCCACTCTCACCTGAAAAAAAAAGGCAATCTGCTCCCAAAAAAAAAAATTACGCCCCATACATAGCTGCCCATTTTGCACACATGACCACTGGACACATAAAATGTAATTTAATTGGCATTACAACATACTTTGTTGTCCTTACCCCTCTCTCAGGGGTTGAAGGTTTCATGTCTACCTCCAAATTTATTCCATATGCACAGTTGTTGCTGTTAAAGAAATGGGCAGCTAAGGACCTTCCCTACACCCGTCCTGCACATCCTGAGCTACTTTCCATACCGTTTTCCCTCTTTATGCCCTTTTTTCACCACTTTCCTATCTCCCCATTTTTCTTTTCTTTCAAAGAAATGAGTGCGGGGTTTAATGGGAATAAGCACTATTAAGCAGTAGTTAGCGGGTTTGCATGAGTGCTAGCTTGTTTGCGCTTAGCTAAGCATTGCTAAGCATTGCGCAAACCTGGCAAACCCGCTTACAACTACTTAAAAGTGCCTTAGTCACTCTGTATGTGAGGGTCCTTGTTCTGCCCAGGAGCAAAATAAAACACCTCTGTCAGTCCCAAAGCCTGGACCTTGTACACACTACACAACATGAAGTACCACTAAGCCACGGCAGATATGCAACAAATTGGTACTGAAATAAATATATCATGCATCAGAATGAGTGAATGTAAAGGAAAAATAGGAATGCCATACCACACAACTTGTTCTGTGGAGCTTTACCAACAGTTGTTGTGGGATTACATTACATGACTGTGATAAGAGAAACAGCCATCTAGAAGGAAATAATGTTACACCATCACTTTACAACCCCACACAGTATCATAGCAGGACAAACACTGGCATATCTGTTTAGGGCAGAGGTCACTCCCAACTGTCCCTAATGTTCAGGGATGTCCCTGATTTTGACACAAATTTTAGCTCTGTCCCTCTGAATCCCTCCTAAAACTACTGACTTTGGCCAGAAAGGTGGTGAATTACACTTAATGAATAATGACAATAATTAAGAGTTAGACACTTCTTTTACTTCAGAAAAGGTGTATTAATTCATATGCTGTGATTCTCTCAATGTTTCAACTTAATGGCATTAATATTTTAAATGTGTCCCTGACTTTTTCTTTACTTTTCCCTGAGTCTGTTCAAATATGTACCTGAGTGTTTGAGAGGTCTGGCAGAGGCAGAAACACAGAGGCATATCAGCCTTTCTGCTGTTACACACTGTTGCAAATAGCTTTGGAAGGAGTTTCAGAAGCATACCCTTATGTAAGAATACACCACTGAAATACAAATGGATGTAGCCATGTACTGGTAGCAACCAACTGTAACAATGACATTGCTCTATTGCTGAAAAAAACTTTGTGGTGCACAGACAAAAAATAACAGGCTATTCTCTGGCTACCATGTGGATAGGTCCACAGTTAGGAGTTACGCAGACAGACTACTTGCCTTGATAAACTAACATATACACAGCAACCCTGTAAGTCCAGCAAGATAAAATTCACACAGTAATACTTATGCTTTCTGTAGTTCTGCACCCTTACCCAAATGTAGAATATAGCTGTGTGTGCAGGGTCTACCAAGGATGTAGGTAAGCATACTCACAGTACTGAAATGTGTCCAGTTTTTCTGAGCAGCTTGTAATGTCAGCACTAAAAAAGCGCAAGCTGTTTAGAACTGAGTAAATGAATATTCACAGTATAGCAGTTCACAAACAATTCTTGTGCCAAAGGAATACATCTCAATAACTAGCTTTTTTATGGCAGTTAATTGTAAAAGTTGAAAAGAAAGTACATCTTTCCATGTATCTTGGGGTAGCATTTTGAGGGGTGAGTACATTTCTACACTGACAAGTGGGTACTGGAAGCAGCAACATTAGGTCTGAGTACAAAATGTAAATCTCTGGCTACACCCCTGGCTTCGGTTATAAGAATTATACCAACCTTCTATCTTGAACAATGATGTTCACAGCAAACAATGATGATCTCCATTTTGGAAAGCTGAAAGGGCCACACCTACCTGAGTTAGCAATTTATAGTACTGGGTTGCTATGACAGTGATTACTGCAATTACTACACAGCAGGCTGCATGCAATTAGCAAATTGTGGCCACTAATGGTGCAGAGACCATCACATGCTCATGTGCAAATACCTACAAAAGCAGGCTGCAATCTCTGCCAACAAACTCAATCACTCTATTGCAGAGACTGACAGAGAAAGAGAGACAGAGAAAGAGAGAGAGACAGAGAAAAGGAAAAAGAAAAAGAAATATTACCAAATCATACAAAGGAAAGACATGAGACACATATGTATTTACTGGCATGTAGTAGATGTTATTGAAGAATAGTCTACATAATGTGAATCATTCATATGTGGCAGCAGTACTTATTTATGCATAGATGTTCTGCTTAACTACTGCTATGGACAATACAGTGTGTACCTGTGGGCAGTGGGACATACCTGTGCAATGTGTAGCTCAGCATTAAATGTCAAAGATATGATCCATGTTATCTGTGTTCTGTACAGTAGTGTGGCCAATGGCTGTTGGGGGGATTAGCGCTGACATTATATAAACATGGGTGTGACAGAACAACACATGCATGATAGTCATATTAAAGTGTAGCTTAGCATTGGCAACTGCTGTAGCAGTATAGTATGCTCATCTAGCATTTGTAGCCATATATACCCCCCTAATGTTAGTGTGTGTTCATATGTGAAACCTGTTTGTGTTGCAGCAAGGCCCAACAGTTCAGCTGTGAGGTCCAGGGACTTACAACAGTGTGGACCTTGTGTGTATATGCCACAAACATAGAGAGAAATATATATGTGTCATATATATTCACATCTGTATATGTGCATAGAGCAGGGGACATATTGCAACTGTTTGTGAAGGGTGGAGATATATATGTTGGTGAAGGTTAGTATGTGCATATTTGTATGTAGGTTTTAGTGTGTGACAAACAAGACAGCATACAGTGCTGGTATATGGCATGTGGTGGTTAAACACTGTAAGTGGTTTGTTCAATTTGCAATGCTGAAGCCAGTGAGGTCTGCTAAAGCTACCTGCGCTGTGAACACCTTCAATGCATTTATCCCAAGACTGTGCGATTGTATTACATTACTGTACACCTCACATCCTTTGTATAATTGATATTTTCACTATGAAAGGTGAAATGTATATGTTCCTACATATATATGTATATGTACATCAATGGATGTGAATATGTATATATATATATATATATATATATATATATATATATATATATATACATATAGTTATATATACTCATACACACCTACATTTACTTGTTGCAATAGATTCTCTGTACTGTTGACTGACTGATGGACAATGTGTTTGTGAATACATCAAAGATATGTATCTGTGGGATAGCTTAGTGGGAAACTGTTTATGTCATGGTATTATGGGTCCTTGCTTTGATCCTAGCAAAAGCTGTGTATTCTGTTGCTAGGCAGAAAAAGTGCTATTGCATACAGTGTGATTAAGTCCCTTGGTTTTAACTAGGGTGTGTCATTGGAGGCTAAAGCACTACATCTGTGATTATTGATTGGTACTGATGTTGAATCCAAATTCTGTGTGTACTGTAGTACTACTTGAAGCTCTGGGCCTGTACAGCAAAGTATGGTGTATGTCCACATTGCTTGCATCCACTGTTTTGTGTGGTCCCTGTATTCATCACAGATCACATTTCTCAAGATTAAGGTTGTGTAAGTACTGACACACAGTACTGTATAGTACACACTGAAAGCTTATCTGGGTTGTCATACCTTTGTGTCCTGTAATTATGTCTGATGTGTGTGTGGGTATGTCTGTAATATGACCTTTGACATATGTGTGGTAAAACATATAACTGCGTATCTAGCAACATTCATAGTGTACTACAGCAGTATGCGACCTATATTCCCAGTTGTGCACATATTTTGGCCACGGGTTTGCCATTAACAAGTTGTGTGGTATAATAGTAATACATTTACTGGACCTTACACTCATTGTGATGGATGATACATTTCTTTACCCATCAGCTTGATGTACATCTGCTGTGGCTAGGTGGTGCATCGTGTTGCATACAGGGTGCCAGGTACTCTTGTATAGTCTTATATAGTGATTTTATTTTGTTGCAGTGCAGAACATGGTTCATTAGATAAAGAGTGAGTCAGGCACTTCCAAGCAGTTGTCGGGTGAGCAGTGATAAGTGGCAGTTAAAGTGTTTCACTCTCGGTTAGCTAATAGGTTGCTATATATGGCAGTTCAGTGATATCTGTGCTGTATAATGTTAAATGTGACATATGACTTGCTCAGACATATTTTCCTATTTATGTCTTCCAGTGATCATGGCTCATAGCAGGAACTCCAGTTACAGTAGTGCTGAAGATGATATAATTACTACCAGTATGATTCAGCACTACAGTCTCATGTTCTCACGAACCAGCCAGGACCAGCAGGAGCATACTGCAATGTGGCAAGATGTTGTCTGCAGGGTAACTGAGGTAGGCCTGCATAACCGGACATATGAGAAGGTACACCACCACTTCAGTGATCTTCTCAGACATGTCCGTCAGTGTGCTGCTGATGTGCAGAGACAACAGCTTGCAACAGGAGGTGGTGTTAATATCCACCCCCCCCCTCACCAGAGTGGAGGAACTGCTCCTGAGCCTGGTGGCACCTGCCCATCAACAGCAGCAGACATACACCATGATGGAGGTTGGAGTCACCCAGCAAGCACACATGGAGCATGCAGGTAACATGGCATATCTAGACTACTGTTATCTGTATTGGTAGATCATGCATATGTGAGATGTGGAGTGTGTCATTAAAAGATGTGGAGCCTGTTGTGCAATACTGATCATTTGGAACATAATCTGTAGCCCTGTGAATGTAAACTGTTGTTGTACTGTAAGATTGCAAACACACAGTAGCAATGCCACAGTTGTGGCCACTGACAAACTGTCTCATCTCTATGTAGGTCCCTCTGGGTTGACATCAAGGCAGCGGACAGATGCTGGTGAGTGTGTTCTACATTTATTATTGTAAATAAAAAGTGCATGTCATAGTTAAGGTGTAGGCCATGTACACATGTAACACACCTACCTATAATGCATGCTGTGCATGTTTGGTGTAAGACCACACACATCTCACTAATGTGATTAGCTGCCTCAAACACATGCAATACCCAGACCATCTCAAACAAATGTAGCTAGACTGTACTGACCATTGGATAGGCACAGTTGATAATCAACATGCACATAACATACACATCTATGTCATACACAGACCATTTTAACATGATACACATAAAGGATTCCCAAACCCTCTGTAAAGACACACTCCAGTATCTAAAATCTCATCCACACATTACACATAATATACCTGAGGGGTAGAGGCCTATCATGGGGCATTTAAACACTCTGCAGCACACTACACATTCATGTCAGGGAATGCTCCTTATTGGCCTCCTTACAAACTCATGTAACAACTGGTTGTGAAATGGTGAATGTAGCCAAGGCACTACAGTTCTGGTACAGCATGAGTAGTGCTGGTTTGGGAAACATTAGTAGCCTTAAGTGACCACATGATGCTTCATGATGATGGCCTATGGTACTATATCTCATCCAGTTGTTGTAACCACAGTACTACACATAGCTTTCATTGCACACATATGCACCTCTAAACAATATGCATACCAATCACCATTTGCACAACTGACACATATATGTCTTGTGATGCTATTGAGTGGCTAGGTCATATGACACACATTGAGTATGTGTAGTGTTTAAATATGCAGTTGTGTTTTAGCATGCCATGTCATGGATGACACTGGCATGTCCACAATATGATCTACACTCACTATAAGTACCGTACATTGGGTATGTGGCCGAATGGTATTCCATCAATTATCCATGCACCACTGATGATGTTGTGTGAATACTGATCACGCATGTGCTAAAAATGTGTCTACAATTATTTGCTAAAGACACAGCAGCTGTAATCAGCATTGGACACCTATCTGACACATAGATACACATCCAGTCATGGTATGTACACCTGTGAGTTATGGTGCACAGTACATTACAGAGTTTTGAATACCTGCACAGCAATGTTGTGTCCATGTATGCATTGTGTTCCAGGGGGAGGCCCATCACCTATTAACAAAACACATTCATCAAAGCCATGTATACTGTTAGTAACAAGGACTGTCTACACTTGCATTGCATGCTGTTGAGCAACACATGACCTGCATGCTGACATGTGTGATATGACTGTTTTGCTTGTGATACTGTACCCCACCATCACCTGCTATTGTGTATGTTCTGAGATTGCTGGTGTTGTGTATGCCTGCTTTAGGGAGGAGTGTATTTTTGTGTGTGTGCATGTGCACATGTGTGCATGTGTGCATGTGCACATATGCACATCTGTGCATGTGTGCATTTGTGCATGTGTGCATGTGGTCTGACATCATGTTCAGGTCTTAAAGTGTGATTCCTGTTTTCCTCTCACAGGTGCCAAGGTGGGGCTGGTTCAGTACAGCAGGGAACCTGATCTCGCTGAGACAGACAGTGATCATGAGGATAGGTGTGTTGAGGCACAGGCAGGTTTTCAGGGTCTGTTGTTGGGCCACCAATTGACAGTACACAAGTCTCCACCCCATCCATGCACACAGTCATACTGCCTGTACATCCATCATCACCATTGCCCTTAGCTGAGGGACAGTGTATGGTTGGCACTGGCCAGGACAGTGTGGTATCTATGGCACATGTATTAGGACACAGCAACCATAGCCAGATGTCTGGAAAAGTACCACATAGGCAGATGCCCAAGGGTTCTCGTCAGAACAATGCTGGTCATCATGTCCCTGGCAGACGTGCCACACCTCTTTCTACCCCACGCATGTTCCAGGCTGTCATGGAGGCACAGACACTAATGGTGTGGTACACTAGACAGGGACTAAGGGCACAGAGGGCTCATAACACCTCTGTAAATGACAGTATCCATGACCTAGCAGGTGCCATACGTAATTACACTGAGGTCATTGATAAACGTTTGGGTGAGACATTGGATGTCCTCCACCATGTCATGTCCATGTGTCAGGACAGTGCAGGATGGTTGAGATGTCGACGTGGACTTATGCCAGCAACATCAGCAGCTGGAGGTCGCCGTGGAAGTCCAGCAAGTCACAGCCTCTCCCGTAGTGCCAGTACCAGCCCCAGCAATGTTGCGGGGACTGTCCATAGACCATCCTAGAAGACCACATGCACATGGCTCTGACCAGTCCCAGCAGGGACCTGGATCCAGTGGACATATGTCAACCTCTTTGGATAGTACCCAGTCTGGATTAGTACATGATACTGTCTGTTGCACCCCTGCCAGGCACAGGTTCCGTATCCATGGCTAGAGATGGTGATATGTAAAGCCTGCCAGATACAGTCTGTAGCTGTCTCACAAATCCCCATATATGGCAGCCACATGGTGGAACTGTGTGCATGCAGACACACACACATAAACCAGAAACCTAGGGCAAACACATACCCACACACATTACATCAACATTGGCCCATAACAGTACTCATGGCCCTCACACACACACTCACACACACACATGTCGATTGTATGGCTCAGTGTAGGCCTCTGGCAAACCAACAACACACCCTGTGCATATGATGAAGCCAGTGCCACCTCCTGTCATCTGTAACATTGATGCAGGAACAGGCTAACATGGTGCTAATGCACAGGGTGACTTTAATAAAGTATAGCAATGGTTGAATGTGTAGCATGTTGTCAGCAGTAAAGTGTAATGATATCCTTGAAGGTGTAGCTGAGCAGGCATGATGCATTAAAGCTGTAATTAGCAATGTTGTATTGTTTCCACCAGTGTGTATTCCAATTGTGTTTTGTTTGCCCATGTGCCACTTGTCTGATCTGTGTAGTTGTGTCAGCATGTGTTATACAGTGGACAGTAAGTGTGGGGTGTGTGCAGCACAGGTTTGCAGGTGTACATTTGTGAACATGGTGGAGGTGCACTGTCTGCATGTGCATGCATATTGGACACATGGGCAGGGTGACATGCCCTGTGTTGGCTAGTGTTAACACTCCATACTTTCTATTGGTGGCCAGTATGCATTGTACTACACACATTTGGAACTTGAGTACGCATGTGTGTGTATAAAACGAGTTGGCACTATGCTGTGGGTGATGCTGTTGTTGCTATCTGTCATTGATTTGCATTACTAAGATTAACACTGTCCCAGCTGCATAATCCTTTATTAATGCACACTGTTCACCTACATGGTTGCATGGACCGTGCTATCACAAACGCAATAAATTCTCACTTATACAGTAAAAGTGCATTAGTCTCATGGACCCCTGCCATAAACTAAATATATAATAGAAGATGTGAAGTTGTACCAAAAAAGAGTTACATACCAAGAAGGGATAACCTCTCTGGTCAGTATCACTGGGAAAATACAATCCCTCAATAAACATACAAGGCAAGCTTCAAAATACAAAATGGCAAGGATTCCAAAGACAACACTAAAGCTTTCTTCAGTGTTGTTCATAATGTACAGGGGAAATCTCAGATCGGGTCACTGTTAATGTAAATGGTCACAAAGTACACTTATCTGACTGACATTACCAATTCCTTGTCAGACAGTTTGAATGCGGATTTCACCACCCTGTCATTACACAAGGGCCACATTTCCAGACCTGAAGAATGTAAAACCTGATGATTCACAGACACTCTAGTTAAAACATCTCTTTAACAAAGTACACACCACAGTGGCAATGGTACTGGACAGTTTCCCTGGCTGTGTCATACACAAGCTGACATATGAAGTCACCACTCACCTAAATGCTCTGTCCAGATGCAGCCTCTATACAGGTTACATACTTGTGGAATGACACATGGTAATGGTGTTCACAGTCCACAAGGGTTGAGCTACAATGTCTTCTTCTTCTTCTTCTCCTTTTGGAAGCTCCAATTAGGGGTTGCCACAGTACATCATTTCTTCCTACCCTCTGCATCTTGCGCTGTTACACCATCCACTTGCATGACCTCCCTCACCACAGCCATAAACCTCATCTTAGGCATTCCTCTTTTCCTGTTACCTGGTGGCTTCATCCTTAGCATCTATTTCACAATATACTCTGCATCCCTCTTCAGCACATGTACAAACCAACTTAATCCTGCCTATCTGGCATGGTCTACTAACCTTCAAACCTGGCCTGACCCTCTAATATACTTATTCTTAAACCTGTCCACCCTCGTCACACCCAGTGCAAATGTTAACATAAATTGATTAAGGGTAGAACTACAACAGGTCCTGGAAACTCTTGCCCTATAAGCCAGACCAATGTTATATGGAAGGCTATGGAGCACAGCATTATGGAACTCATTAACAGAGACATTATGAACCTACAAACACTGCACCATACCCACTTAGGTTCTCTAAAGGCCAGATCATGGCTCCTACACCTAGTAGACTTCAAGCCAGTCAACAAGGCTATAGGTGAGGGAGGGGAGGTCAACACAGCCAAGCTATAGCTCACCAGCAATTCATACCCATCCGACATACTGGTATTATACATAACCTCAACAGACTGACCATAAACGATTGTTAGATGATGGTTTGACAGTTGACGCACAGATGTAGGACACACAGTAACATTTTCAGCCTCCATGTACTATTCTACGCCAGTAACAAGTGGTATTCACCTGCACTCAGTCCTGGGACCACTCCTGTTTGGCATATAGCTTTCTTAGGTACAAGCAAACACAGTAGAGATATGTCTGCCCATGTTTGATAACAATGCACACTGTGGGCTATACTTTATTCTCCAGATGATACACACATCCTCCAAAAGGGTATCATACAGACAGATACCTGGTGTCAAACTCATGCTGTAAAGCTATAATCCAAAGAAAGCATAGTTATCCACTTTTAGAAAACAAAGTATCCCCAGAGTATCACATAGGTAGTAGCCCCCAAAATGTGGAACAGGTACTAATGTATACATAGAGCCATGTGTTAAGTCATCTCTCCTTTGATAATCACATTACCAAAGGGTTTTGGAAATCCCTCTGTTGAGCACATAAGCAATAAAGGGTTTGCATGCAAATCCACAGAGGTTGTTGCACACCTATAATGATTAGTCACCTTTGCCAGACTTTGCTTGCTTTGGAACAGGCTTCAAATATACCTCAAGCATAAACCCTCACTCACACTCTTCAATAGAAACCATGATGAGTGGATGTGAAATGGAAGACGTAGCCCAGGGATCACTGCAGTGGCTAAGCTTGTCACAAGCATACAGAAGAGACCTAAGGTCTGGAAAGCACCAGCACACTCTGGCAAAGATAACAGATGTGTTCATGGAGAATTAAGAGTACCCACCTATGAAATACTTGAGGTCACATGTATGTATATGGATTTGCCCCACAGCTACCTTACATGTGTAATGCATATACAGTTGTCATTGTGATATGTCATACACTAGAAAAATCAAAACCCACTCTACATTGGCCAATGGTGTCACACACCTAAAGTGCACACACACAGTCAGCAAGTGCGAGATTCAAACTCGTTCCTAACTACAGCATGCATTTACATGACATGCTATACACATCACTGAGGTTTCACTTTTCCACAGGTATATTAGTAGGATGGTGACATCACGAGACTTGACAAAGATGAGTATACCACTTTTAAGGGGTGTGAGTAGTCTCCAAAAAGGTCACTCTTCCGCAGGGAGACACACACACACATAATTGGCAAGTGTTGGATTCAAACCCCTACCTAACCACATTATGATACGACAGCAGCATGCATTTACACAATGTGCTATACATGTTACTGGGGTTTCACTTTTCCACAGGTGTATTTGTAGCATGGTGACAACATCAGACTTGACAAAGATGAGTATACCACTTTTAAGGGATGTGAGTAGTCTCCAAAAAGTTTACTCCTCCCCAGGAAGACACACATACTTGGTAAATGCAGGATTTAAACCCCTACCTAATTGCGTTATGATACTATAGCACTACACATTTCCACGACACACTATACACGTTACGAGAATTGCACTTTTCCACAGGTATATTTGTAGGATGGTGACATCATCAGAATTGACAAAGATGAGTATACCACTTTTAAGGTGTGTGAGTAGTCTCCAAAAAGGTTGTTCTTCCCCAGAGAGACACACACACTCAGTAAGTGCAGGATTCAAACCCCTTACAACATTATGATACTACAGCAGTATGCATTTCCATGAAGCACTATACACATTACTGGGATTTTGCCTTTCCACGGGTATATTTGTAGGATGGTGACATCATCAGACTTGACAAAGATGAGTATACCACTTTTAAGGTGCGTGAGTAGTCTCCAAAAAGGCTGCTCCTCCCCAGGGAGACAGACACACTTGGCAAGTGCAGGATTCAGACCCCTACCTAACTACATTATGATATTACAGCAATACACATTTACGTGACACGCTAGACACATGATTGAGGTTGCATTTTTCCACAGGTATATTTGTAGGATGGTGACATCATCAGAATTGACAAAGATGAGTATACCACTTTTAAGGTGTGTGAGCAGTCTCCAAAAAGGTTGCTCTCTCCCCAGAGACACACACACACACACACACACACACACACACACACACACACACACACACACACACACACACACGCACACACACACACACACACCAGGTATCTGTTGGCAAGTGTGGTGTTCTTAATCCAAACTAAGTACATCTTTACACTTCAGCAAGCAATATGGAGTTACAGGGTGCAATACAGACATTACTTGCTGATAGTTTGCACAAATGTTTTTTTCACATTTGCTAACCTCAGCAGGCTTATCATACTAGGTGTATTGTGAGTGTATTGTATGCATCAGCCATGACCATATATATGGGTTGATGCACCACATACTGGCCCATACAGGGTCAAAACTTGAGTAGCATCTTACCTTCACCTACATGATACTGCAATATAACAGAAAGATGATAAACTTCAACAATTGGCTGAGCTTCTGGTGTCATTCAAGGGGGATCCAGTCTCTGTCTGCCTGCGATGACATGATAGACAAGCCTTGTTGCTTCGCTACAGGTGGTTTGCACCTGTCACCCCTATGCTTCTGAATACTGGCCAAGGCTCTTGCTTTCCCCATATTATCTTTTTTAGGCAAGGCTCAAAGGTTCATAGGTTCATAGGTAGGTACTAGGCTATTGGCCATGGGGCCTATACAAGCCCAGCCAAAAAGGCACCCTGGCTTTTGCCACCTAAGAAATTTATTTTCCTGTGCCACTGTCGAACAGAGACACAGAAGTGATCTCCAGGGTGAATTTCCTATTTCCCATCCAATCATCAAGATTTTTCTTGAAGAGTGCTAATGAGGAGCTTTGTTTGATATAGATAGGTAGTTTATTCCGGAGTATGTGAAGTCTCTGGGACAGGAATCTATCCCTCCGGCATGTTCTGCTTATTGTAGAGACAAGGTTTAGGTCCCTAGAGCGTGTAGGTTCATAGGTTCATAGGTAGGTACTAGGCTATCTGCACAAGGGCATTTATAAGGCTAACCAGAATGTGTTGGCTTTCGCCTCCCTTTTAAATTAGTTTCCTGGGCCTCTGTCTAGCAGGGCCACTGAAGTGATCCCAGGGGTAAATTTACAATTTCCCATCCACTCGTCAAGATTCCTTTTGAAGAGAGTCTGCGAGGGGATCTGCCTAACATCAACTGGGATTCTATTCCAGAGCGAGGGAAGTCTCTGGGACAGGAATCTATCCCTCCAGCACATCCTGTTTATTGCATTGCTGAGGTTTAATTCACTGGAGCGTGTGGCTCTAAAAGATTTGTTTTTCTTGAGGTGGAGCATGTCCATTAATTCCGGGTTGGACATGGCCTTATACATCAGGCATAGATCACCTCTGAGCAGGCAGTAAGCAACCGAGTAGAGCTGGAGTTTCTTTAGTCGAGCTGCATAGGGCATCTCTTTGAGGCCCATGATCCTCTTGGTGAGGTACTTCTGTGGTCTTACCAGCTGTTACATGTGCCAATTAAGGTACATACCAAATGGGGCATTGTACTCTATTATGGGCCTAATGAGTGATGAGTAGAGGGGCACAATGACCTCTCTTGATCTAGAGGTGAACCCTTTCGTGATAAGTTGGGCTACATAGAAGGAATATCTAACCACTTTGGCAATGTGATTATCAAAATCGAGGTTACTATATACCTGGGTCCTCAGGTTCCTAATTACATTTTCCGTACCTAGTGGATTACCACCTATGTGGTAATTCGTGGGCACTTTGTTTTTTCCAAAGGGGATGACTATGCATTTTTTGGCATTCAGCTTGAGGCCATGGTTTTGACGCCAGGTATCTGTCTCTGTAAGACCCTTCTGGAGGATGTCTGTGTCAGCCGGAGAGTCGATTATGGCCCCCAGTTTGCAGTCATCTGCAAACTTGGTCAGCCATAGTCCTCCCTTGCTTGCCTGTACCTCAGAGAAGCATATACTGAACAGCAGGGTTCCCAGGACCGAGACCTGTGGGATGCCACTTGTGACTGGTTTAGAGTCGGACATGGCACCCGCAACTCTGATCATGTGTGTTCTATCCATGAGCCAGTTGGCCACCCATCTCATGACATAGAGGTTAATGTTCAAGCTGGTCAGCTTGTCTATGATGCCAGAGTGGGGAATGGTGTTGAAGGCCATAGTGAGGTCCAGGTAGGCTGTGTGGACTACCTTCCCTTCATCTATGGCCTTGGTAACTGTTTCAAAGAAGTCAACTAGGTTTAGGAGGCAGGATCTGCCTTTAACAAAGCCGAATTGGGTAGGATCCAGTGTCTGGAGGTTCCCAGTGTCTCTGTTTATGAGTTCCATGATAATTCGCTCCATAGCTTTGCAGACCAGGCTGGTCAGGCTTATAGGGCGATAGTTCCCAGGTTCTGTTGTGGCACCTCCTTTGTGGAGCGGGATGACTGTTGCTGTATGCCATTCTTTGGGTGCATAGCCTGTGGTAAGGCTGAGTCTGAACAGTGAATTTAGGTGAGGGTTTAGTTCCTTTTGGAGCTCGTGTAAGATGCAGCCTGGGACACCATCCGGTCCCATTGATGCTGTGTTCTTAGCTTTGGAGAGGGCTGGTTGTACCTGCATGTCCATGATGTCTGGGGCTCTGCATTCTTCTGGGATGGACACAGGCCCTTTTGGGGGTGGGGGGGTGAAGGTTGTACTAAACGTGTCCGCCAGGATGTTGGCAATGTCATTTGGTTCAGTGTATTTTTTGCCATTTTGCAGTAGCTCAAAGCATATCTGAGAGTTGCCACCTAAATGTTTGATATAGCTAAAGAAGGCTTTGTGGTTATCTTTAGATTCCTTGGCAATTTTTCTTTAGAAACTGGCCTTGGATGATTTTATGAGTGATCATAGTTTCTTGCTAATAATGATCAGTGATGCCTTTCCTTTTTGGAATTTTACTCTATCATGTAGTAGTTTCCTCCTTCTGTTGTTTAGCTTATTTATGGCCAAGGACCACCAGACTGGTTTCCTCTTTTTGGATGAGTGAGTCTTGGTTTTATTTGGGATGGCTCAATCCATGCATCCTTGTAGATGCACATATAATGCACTTGTAAAAGATTCGGCAGATTGGATAGCGTTATCCCGTAGCAAGGGGGCTTTGAAACTTTCCACTTCGGTCTTGAGAAGTGTGAAGTTTGATTTTGAAAAGTTTTTCACAGTGGTTTCATTGAC